>NC_092339.1:299777500-300083750 GCF_046630445.1 Rutidosis leptorrhynchoides
TAAAATTAGTGATACTATTATTAGTGAAAATATTATATATTTTTATTATTAGTATTCATTACTATGAAAGTTATTATTTTTAGTAAAATTATCATTTTTATTATTATTATTTTAAAAGTATCATTTCTATTAAAATTAACATTATTACCAAAATTATTATTATTATTTTTAGTATCATTATTAATATCATGAATATTATCATTATTCTTATGAATACTACTATTATTATTAACTTTATAAATATTATTATTATTATTACAAAAATAATACAACTCCTTATTCATTATCATAGTTAATATTATTTCATCAAATAAATATAGAATCAAGATAAAATATATATATATATATATATATATATATATATATATATATATATATATATATATAGAAATATATAACAATTGAAATAATATATAGGGGTTCGTTCAATTTCCATTATATGTATTAATATACGTAACTGATATAGGTTCGTGAATCCGAGGCCAACCCTACACTTGTTCAATGATGTTATATGTATTTTTACTACGAAATACAGTATGGTGAGTTCATTTGATTCCCTTTTACTCTTTACATTTTTGGAACTGAGAATACATGCGCTGTTTTTACAACTGCTTTATTAAATGCTTTCGAAATATATTTTGAACTGCGAATACATGAAATGCTTTTATAAATGTTTGACGAGATAGACACAAGCAAAACATTCCTCGAATGAATTATTATGCAGACAGAAGTTCTGCGGAGTATTATTGAATTATGTGGACATGATAATTGCCACCATTGAATTATGTGGACATGATAATTGCCACCATTGAATTATGTGGACATGATAATTGCCACCAATTGATGTGAATGTTATATATCGAGAGAATGATTTTATACACAGGTTATGTGTATGTTATTTTTGTGCACGAGATATGTGTACGGTTACTAAGATTTATGAAAGATGATTTCGTACACGAGAAAGGTGTACTGTATTTAAAAGATATCGCATGTACATTACAGGTGGGTATAGGATTCGGGCCCATTTGTACCATGCAGCATTTAAATCTTGTGGTCTATCAAAATGATGAATTTTATTGTTTTATGATAAACTTATGAACTCACCAACCTTTTGGTTGATACTTTAAAGCATGTTTATTCTCAGGTATGAAAGAAATCTTTCGCTGTGCATTTGCTCATTTTAAAGATATTACATGGAGTCTTTCATGGCATATAGAGGTTCGTTCATCGCAATGGCACCAGATGTTATTGTATTCTTTCAGGAAGAATTTGGACGGGGTATGACATACACAAATGTACTGATGTCGCCCACAAACTCATTTCCGTCCTACTGTCGCCTACAAACTTTCAAAAAATGTGCTAATATCAACATTTAATAGTTTTGAACTGTTACATACTAATTTTTACTTGATAATTTTTTTTTTTTTTTAGAATTAAGATCCAATCCACGAACGACACGTGTTAATTTTAACCAGTTTAGCCGGTAACAAGTCAATTTTGTTTACATTGGTACACTTTTTGAAAGTTTTTGTTTACATCGGTACACTTTTTGAAAGTTTGTAGGCGACAGTAGGACGGAAATGAGTTTGTGGGCGACATCGGTACATTTGTGTAAGTTTGTAGCATATTTTTGGCTTTAACCCAAACCATAAACATTAGTTTCAAGTAATATTTGACATAGTACATAAATATTGAACTATACACTAAACTAATTTTTTGTTTAATTATTAACACGCAGATGATGAACGTGGATATGATAGTTTTTTTTAACGGAATCAATGATGCACTAAACAAGCGTCTACGTAAAAAAGAAGCTGATTCTCCACCATTTATTTAAGTTGTTTACGGTCTTCAATTATCTATTTAACTACATTTGAATGTATTGATTACTACGAGTACTTTTTATTCAACATGCTTTATTTGTGTATTTAATTGTCAACCTACTCTATACAATACGACTTGGGCATTTACAATCTCTTAAAACCTTAAACAAATCATTTAACTTTATCGTTTAAACTTACCCGTGGTATCACGGGTCATTTCACTAGTAAAATGGTTAAAATAGAATACCTCATTTATATTTATATTTATATATATTTAATAATAATAAAGAGACTAAAATAAATTACTCACTTATGAAAACCAACAAAAACATTTTAAAGTTAATGTTTATGATGAATTTACTAATAATAAATATATATAGTAATTAATTAATTAATCAAATCCCTTCATATTCTTACATTAATTAACTAAAGACTCTTTATATTTCTATAATAGTGATTCACTAAAAACTAAAAATATCTATAAATGTAAAGAAACACTAATATTAATACGTAAATATAACAATAACGAATAACATAATTTCCCTTTAATTATAGTCCCTTTAGTTAATTTAGTTTTAAAATTTAATTCTTAATGAAATGAATAAGAAATATCCATTAAAAACCCTTCATTTTCTTAATATAAAATTTTGATTGTAACTCAAAGTCATTAAATGAAAATTAATATTGCACATCATCCACTATATATAGTTCATTTCATTTCATATTCTTTGCATGCTCTCCGTTCAAATAATGTCGAATTGAACATTTCATTGTAACAAAGTACGTGAAAAGATGACCCAAATAAATGAGCTTTGTTTTGTATGATCAAACAAGAGAATGTTTTACTCACCATATGTCGTGTGTAGATGTTGAATTATTACTTAACAAACTACACTCACACATATTGAAGAATACAATATAATATATTTTTTTATTATGTATGTTCTTTTTATTTTATTTTGGTCTCCTTATGCTTTTGTGAGAGTCATGAACAAAATAATAACATTCCTTTTGTCGAAGTTTGAATTTAGTGAGTTTTTTTTATTGCGTTACTGAAAGAAGTTGTTTATCTCTTAGGATTTGTATGAAATGTAAAGAACTATTTGTTTCATATACTCCTTCTTTAACATTTTATATGCATTCTACACATTTTTTTGTTTCAATTCCATACAAAACAAATTGCTATCACGCCTCTTACAAATCCTCCAACAACCTATGACACTTCAAATCACCATACACAAACCGTAAAAATATTCGTGCAACGCACGAACATTGCATCTAGTATATAAATAAATACGATGTATTGGTTATACATGCTGATAAATTGTGCATTTAATATGCGATTATGATGTTGATTATTCAAATACGTATTAAAATTGTTTTTTTAATTTATATATATATATATATATATATATATATATATATATATATATATATATATATATATATATATATATATATATATATATATATATATATATATATATGTATATATATATATGTATATATATATATATATATTAAAATTATATAGTGATGAAACTGAATCGGTTATATAAAATTAATTAACAGCAGCTGTGTTGTAAATAGATTTAACTAGTTGTTGAACCCTCGCTTCACGTCGGGGGTTCAGTTTTCAATATATTTTATTGCGTTTAGTTTGTAAAATTATTTCGTGGCTACAGAATTATGTCGTTGAAGCGCAACTCGAGTCGAACTAAAAGAAATAACCTGTGAAAGATTCAAGTGTTATTTTAAATTAACAATATATGTCCATCTCCGCGTTTATCAACTTTTAGCTATGCAATTACCCTTTGACTATTCTCGACGATTCACGAACCTTTAATGTATATATAAATGATTATATATGTAAATAGTTATATATAATAAATTAAATATGTTACTAAACTATTATAAGATAACTTAAAATAACCAAAACTTGCTATTTGAATATGTAGAGTATATTGACTATAAATGATTTCGAATATGATTTGTCAACGATTGAATGTATACCTTAAATTATTTGTTTCAAAATAAATAATTAATATATTTATCTAAGTAACACAACTTAATATTTAAAATAATATTATATATATATAATAGTTGAATATATATATGATTTCAATACATAATTGATGATTATATGTCTATTGTAATATATTAAAAATGTATAAATGTTAAATATTAAATATATGTTATATATATATTATAATTATTAAATATTACAACATGTAATATTAAATTTAAATTGCAAGATTGATTATAATTGTTATTATTATTATAGTTACTTTTATTATTGATAATATTGATATCAATAATTATATTATTAATATTATTATTCACAGTATAAAATATATATATAAAATTGTTATGTATAAGTTATCATATTAAATTGACTACTAAAAATTATTATTATTATTTAAAGTTATTATTATCAGTATTCTTATTAGTATTATTGTATTACTAGTTATTTTCACTATTATTATTAATGACATGATCATTAAAATTATTATCATTAAAATAGTTATATTATTATTATTATTATTATCTTTGTTACTAACATTATTTACAAATTATTAATAAAAGTATCACTATAAAACTATCATTTATATATATATATTGTTATAACTGATATTAGCATTAATAAAATTATGATGTTAATTATTTAATTATTATTAGTATTATTTGATATTATTATCATTAATTAATTCTATTATTATTAATTTATTAACAGGATATTAATTATTTATATACAAATTCAATTAACTACTAATATTAATTAGGTTTAATTATAAGAATCTGTTACAGGAACGAATTTGTTATATATCTACATCAAAACTTTATCTGTTTTGATTCTGTCTCCAATTTGCTAGTATCATCTTCTGTAGGTCGTACCAATTAGATGAATTTAGACATCTAATTATTAACTTTATTTGTATAATTGAATTTGTTCTGTCTCAAATACGTACCAGTCAACATCAATTGATATTGCAGACAAATTGATCAAATAATCTTTATTAAGCTTCAATTATTTGATATCTAAGGCTACACCCTCTTGCAATTCGGAATTGAACACAAAAACACAGAAAATAAACTTGAATACTCTCTGTTCTTGATAATTTCATAAAAATTTCGAATTCGAATCTTATTTTAAAATCCTTTAATACAGTATTGTTAGAAACCTTCTAGTCAAGTGATCTGTAAAGTTTCATGAATCAATTTCTCGATTTGATCTTGAATTCGCGAGTCAAAGGTAATTTTTCTAAAAAGTCAAACTTTGTTCATCAATCGAATTCGTGTTACCTGTTTCGATTCGAGTTAAATTGATGACTTAGAATATTTCCACTAATGTTTTCTAAACTAATTCATGTTATAACCATAGTCTAATACGCGATTAAAAATCAAAATCAATTTTTTTTAAGTAAACAGCGACGCAGCTAGTCTGCTTGTTTTGTTTTTAATTTTTTTTCTTCTTTTTTCTTTTTCCAAATATTATCAATAAATCACGAAGGTGTTTGATATTAATGCTAAAAACGATTTTGATAACTACTGTTGAGATTGAAATGATTTTTGATTTAGTTGATTTTGATGATGGTGAAGAAGATGATGAGACGAGAAATTTAGTTAAATAAATATAATTGGGTTAATATTTCAGAAAGTCAGACTTGGAGTAATGGTTAAGAGTGTGGTTGTGTGAGCGGGAGGTCTTGGGTTCGAGACTCAGCAAGGGCATTTTTTTTTTTTTTTGGCTTGTTACAAGGTAGCCATTCTATTTTCCTTTAAAGCTATTATTATTATTATTATTATTATTATTATTATTATTATTATTATTATTATTATTATTATTATTATTATTATTATTATTATTATTATTATTATTATTATTATTATTATTATTATTATTATTATTATTATTATTATTATTATTATTATTGATTATTAATATTATTATTATTAAGATTATTGTGATTAAGATTAGGATTATAAAAGATGAATACAATTTTAAAGATGTTAAGATTAATATTAACTAATAAGAATAATAATAAGATGTAATCTTTGTAAAGATATAAGGATATTAGTATTAAATTTATAAGATGAAAGTATTATGGTATAATATTAAGATTACGATATAATAAGAAGATTATGAGATTAAAGATGGTTAAGATTATAAAGATTGATAAAAGGATATTCATTGTAATAATTAATCGTTAAATTTAAGACGGTACACGAGAACCCTTAAAATAAATATAAACGTGTAATACGAATAAGAATGATGTAAGAACAACGATAAAAATAATGTAAGATGATGAAGATGATTAATGGTAAAATTGTTATTATTTTTATATTATTATTATTAGTATTATTATTATTATTACAACTATATCATTATCATTAGTAGTAAAATTACTATTATTATAGTTATTATGGTTATTAGTATTATTATTATTATCATTCCTAAAAGTGTCATTTTTATTTTATTTTATAGTTATTATTAAAATTAGTATTATTATTGAAATTAACATTTTTAATAAAATTATCATTTTATTATCATCAAAACTATCGTTATTAACAGATAACTACTTTGTATATAAAAATATATTTATTACATATACTATAATTAAATTAATATTTCATATAGTTATGTATCAGACATATTGATATTACTTATATAAATAATTACACATAACAAATTACTGATTTTTAAATATAATACTAACCTTATATATATATATATATATATATATATATATATATATATATATATATACAACAAATAATTTAAGATATATATATATATATACAAATAAGAAATATGTTTTAAAATGGTATTCAATATAAAGTCTATATAATCACAAATATATAAAAATATTATATAAATAATAATTATGAGATTACGATTATATGTTTTAATATATATAATTGATATAGGTTCGTGAATCCGAGGCCAATCTTGCATTGTTCAGTATCGTCGTATGAGTATTTTTACCACAAAATACAGTATCGTGAGTTTCATTTGCCTTTTTACCCGTTATATTTTTGGGCTCATGCGCAATTTTTATAAATGTTTTACGAAATAGACACAAGTAATTGAAACTACATTATATGGGTGAATGATCGAAGCCGAATATGCCCCTTTTGCTTGGTAACCTAAGAATTAGTAAACCGATCTACTAATTGACGCGAATCCTAAAGATAGATCTATTAGGCCTAACGAACCCCATCCAAAGTACCGGATGATTTAGTACTTCGATGTTGTTTTATCATGTCCGAAGGATTTCCCAGAATGATAGGGGATATTCTTATATGCATCTTGTTAATGTCGGTTACAGGTGTTCACCATATGAATGATTGTCTCTATGCATGGGACGTATATTTATGAGAACTGGAAATGAAATTCTTGTGGTCTATTAAAATGATGAAAATGAATGTTTATGAGAAACTAATGAACTCACCAACCTTTTGGTTGACACTTTAAAGCATGTTTATTCTCAGGTATGAAAGAAATCTTCCGCTGTGCATTAGCTCATTTTAAGGATATTACTTGAAGTCATTCATGGCATATTTCGAAAGACGTTTCATTCGAGTCATTGAGTTCATCAAGATTATTATTAAGTCAATTATAGTTGGATATATTATGAAATGGTATGCATGCCGTCAACATTCGATGTAAATGAAAGGTTGTCTTTTAAAAACGAATGCAATATTTGTAAAATGTATCATATAGAGGCCAAGTACCTCGCGATGTAACCAAATGTTATTGTATTCGTTCTTATGGATTAGGACGAGTCTTTACACAACGTGTATGAAAAGTACCTCAAATATTTAGCGTTGTTTAAAAAGCGTCCGTTTTGGGTATAGTTAGTGACATTGTGTTCCTAAAATTATTTCGAGTTTAATGATGGTGTCGGAAAAATTTAACTCGTTGTGAGCGAGAAGATATGACCCTTTGAATATTTGGGTGGAGTTTATTTAAGATTTTTTATGAAAATGATTATTTGACATTTTACCCCCTGTTTGGGGGGTCGATTTGAATATTTGAAAAAGTGTGGGGGTCTTTGTTGGTGAAGTGAAATATAATTAGAATTTAAAAAAAAAAGGTGAAAGGACGAAAATGCCCCTAGTTACTATTCACCATTTTTGTCTATTAGAGCACTAGATGTCCGGGGTTCTCCCTCACCGTCGATTGCAAATCGACGCCGAAGACCGGCGTCGCCCGACACCGGTCAACCGTCGCTGCCGCCGTCGAATCTCAATGTCGAGCTACCCACGCTGATCTCACTGTCCGTCCATTTTTTTTATTTTTTTTTGTTTTTCTAATGCTTAATTTCTCTTTTTTTTCTTTTGCTGTTTTATTATTTGTAAGAATTTTTGCAGGTCTGAGAAATAAAAAAGGAAGAAGATGATGATGGTAGGTGGAGTGGGGAGTGGGTAATATAATTGTAGGGCTTTTTTTTCTTTTAATTTAATTTAATTTAATTATTGTGTATTTTATGTTTGTTTTTTAATTTTAATTAAATTAATATAGTTAATTTAATTGTAAAACAATAATTAATATTAAAAAAACATTTTTAAAAAAATTGGATACTGAAATGGACATTGTGGACACCCTCACTCATATCACAGTCAGTCAATCTCAAGGTCCATTTTGGACACTGAAAATTTACACCGAAATGGACTACGGACACCTCGTGCTCTTAGATAATATAGTAATAAACTGTTTATATTTCGATCCTCTATTTTATCCTATTGCTTCTTTATTAAAATATTGGGTCTCGGTACACATACATCGATCATATAATTTAATACATATAGTCTTGCTTTAGTTAATTATATATCGATGTATAATTTATCTGCCTTCACAATTTGTATAGTTACATACAGGCACGTTTTGTGTAGTATACTGATCTTATCAATTTATAACATCTATGTCGCATAACGAGCTATTAGTTAATAGTGATGTTGTCTAATTACGATTGTGCATGCATCTATAATTGTGTGTTATTAACCATATTAATTATGCACGTCTTTATGTAATATTTATATCCAATTTAATCCGTTTTACTCCAATTGCTAATACATAGATCAGTTACTACTATGTTTTGGAACAGTATCACTGCAACCGAATGCGGTTCTCTATCGTATTGAGAAACATGAAAAGTTTACTGGTTTAGGTTTTAAACGTTAGCAACAAAAGATGCTCTTTTGTCAGACCACATTAAACCTTGCGAGGTTCTTATGTGAAACCGCTCCCCAAGTTGCTGAAGGGGGAAATGATGTGATTCGTACTCGGCCGAAAGACTTGAAGTTCACTTGTGTGAATTTTAAGCGTTGGCAGAAAAAGAGTTCTTGACTAAACCGTTTCCCAAATTGCCAAAGGTAACGTGATGCTCAAATTGTACATGAACATATAAAATATAACATATAATTTGTACATCAACCACCAAAAGTTAATAAAATGAATTCATACATACATTCAATAAAAAAATATATATTAATTCAACTGAATTCAAGTTTATGAGCAAATTCGTAGTTTATGGCGTGGTGTTGGAAGTCTTGCATTGGAACAATTGATTCTAAAGAGTTACTTTCATATAAAAACATTTGTCCCTGTGTACCCTCATGCAACGGCCCAATTTTATACGTAAGCGTATTTGAAAAAAAGTAGTTATATATAAAAAGTAATCAATAAAAATTAGGGAGTAGATGAATATGGATAAACACGATGTAACAAGAAAACGGAATATATTATATAATTTAGAAGCATTCGATCGGTAGTACATACATGAAGTAACGTTGGTACGTAATTAGGGAACTTATTTAGACAGTGACACAACCGACCACATAACCGATTTAACACAACGTACACACTTCAAAACAAGGTAGGAAAGTTATTAAGAAAGATAGACAAAATGATATATGAAAGATACTAATGTTCCCACAAGATACGTACATACTCCAAGTAAAATCCGATCGATCGAGAGCCTTATTAATTTTTAGGAGAAAGGATCACTCCTAAACTGTCAAGTTGATCCCCATACTTTCCATAAAATCCGACAACGTCACCCAAACTCACAGGAAGTGAGAAAGGAGTTCCTCCAGATTTGGCGCCGTATGGGCCATAGTTGTTTTTGCTACCATGAAAAGTCAATGACTTAATAACCGTGATGCCATGGACTCCAACAGTTCCGCTAATCCCAGCTATATATTCGCCTTCAGCAAAGGTAAGCTGTGCACATATAAAAATACAAAGAAACGATATAAGAATACATGATGATCGAGAAGATCACATTCGTACATACTATATTTTCAAATAAGGGATATACTGATTACCGTTTCATCTTTACCACCACCAGCTTGACCTCCAAATTTTTGAGAAACGTGTCGGATTTGGTCAGAATCCACATAAGTGAAAGTGAGGGCATATACACAGTCACGGGTACTAGTGACAGTGATCTGAGTGATCCTACTACCGGGAGGTGCAAAGCTCCATGGATTAGTTCCGCCGTTACCTCCCCATGTTCCAACCTTAACTACATTACCAGATGCCTGCATATACATAAACATTACATCGTTATCATTACTAATTAAATTTAAAAACTTGTTGGATTAGTAAGCTAAATACTCTAACTTATAGATACCATTTTGCTTTTGAGCTTCTTCTGTAGAATTTAAATAAAATATTGATGTGGTACATCTAACTCGCTCCAATCCATCAACGCCTATATATAGGCATGGATCAGGGGCTGTATAGTTAATACACTCCTGTACGTAAAGCTGACCTCAACAAAAATATAGCATATTTCGTCACCATATATACGTACGTGGGGAGTACCAAATCAATTAGGAACACACAAAAACTTTCAGTTTCACACAATACTAGATAACATAAAAAAAAAATTCATGGCATGTGAGCCAACCATACTTAAAATCGACCAAGGAAAGGGACTGGTAATTTTCACTAACAACTAAATTGGGTCATTACTCGCAAATAGAATGTAATTAATTCACTACCTTCTAAAAATATTAATCCATATACCAAATTGTGTTTTATTCGGACTGCAAATTCTGTGGATATATTCATCTATGTTGAGGCAATATCCCTTGATCTAATGATTATAATTAATGTAATTAACACTAAATATCTTTATGTACGACAAGTATAAGTTTAAGTTTATAGTTTAAAATAACATTTGTAAGTGTACGTGTTTAGTTCGATCCTCCTAATGCTTCGTATCACTGAAAAATTAAGACTTTTTCAAATCCACAACTTCTCAATTGTTGGGCTAGTATACTTTTACAACGTGGATGATCGAACATATCATAATGCCGATCAACACATAAAAAAGTGTTTTTATTCATCATTGATTAAAAGGTCAATTTTTAAAGTTTCATATTGCATTTCCTTACACAATAAGTTTTCCATTTGTAAAAGTATACTAGCCCAACAATTTCTTCTCCCTCTGCCGTACCTTGGGATACCATTGGGTATTAAAATGAATAATGCGAATGCTTGGCTTCCGGTAATCGATATATTTAAAAAAAAAGGCTCTCAGAGTGGAAAGCGAAAGCAATCTCGATTGGTGGAAGATTAACCTTAGTGAAATCGGTGCTCAGTAGCTTGCCATTTTATTTCTTTTCCCTGTTTTGTGCTCCCGCAAGTGTGACCAAGCTACTCGAATTCATAAGGTGCAATTTCTTTTGGGGAGGGTCGGGGTTTGGGAAAAAAATCACTTGGGTAAAATGGGAAAGGGTTCTTCTACCCTATGGGTCGGGTGGGTTAAACATTGGGTCACTCGTCTCAAAAAATTTAGCCTTAATGGGTAAATGGTGGTGGCGATTCAAAACGAATTCCAATTTGTTATGGGTCAAGATTATTTGTAGCATTTATGGGTCGGGTGGGGGGTTGGGCAATACTAACAATTTTCATCTTTCCAGTGGTGGGTCAACTTGGAGCAATATAATCAAAGCAGGGAGATTAATTGACTCGGAGGGGATTGCTTTCTCCACATCGTTTGTCAGAAGTGTGGGAAACGGAAGATTAATAAACTTTTGGTCCGATATTTGGATTGGAAGCTCTTGTCTAAAAGATTCATACAGCAGGCTATTTGCTCTTGAAAATGATAAGGAGGTTACGGTTAATGATAGGCTACATCAACGCGATAGTGAAGGTTCAATCATGTGGAATTGGGTCAGAAATCCGAGAGGGAGAGCTGTAAATGATCTCAATGATTTAAATAATTTGCTGTCTTCTGTTCAACTACAAGTGGAAGCATGCGATAATTGGAGATGGGTCCTCGGCTCTGATGGTGTCTTCACAACAAAACATCTAGCGGTTCTAATCGATGAGAAGAGGTTATCTCCGGGAAGTCAGATCATGGAAACTGTCAGAAACAAATCTATACCACAAAAGGTACAAATTTTCGTCTGGCGTTCCAAACTAAAACGCTTACCGGTATTCTCAGAACTTGATAAGAGAGGTTTAGATTTAGACTCTATCCTTTGTCCGTTATGTGGGGATGAATCCGAAACAGTCGAACACGCACTGGTAAAATGCAAAAAGTTAGCTGAATTTTGGGGGTGCCTCTTTTGCTGGTGGAATATATCTGCGAACAGTCTACAAACCTTCGATCCATTAGCTGAGGATCAAATCTTCTCTTCATTCGCAAATCATGGGAAATTAATTTGGGAAGGGGTGAAATGGGCAAGCTGCTATAGTCTTTGGAGTGCAAGAAACAACAAAGTTTATAACGGGAAAGAGTGGAGCTCTTCAAAGGTACTGTCCGAAGTGCAAATCTCTAGTTTCAATTCGATCTCGAAGCGTATAAAGAAGTCCCAAATGGAGTGGCATCAATGGATCCTAAATCCGGGTTTCTTCGTTGTTGGTTCAAACAATCGTTCGGGTATAGGTTAAGCACCATTTTTTTTCGTTTAGCTTAGAAAATGTCTAGTGTAGGCTGTTCCTCGGCATCATGGGTGCCCAATTGTATATGTCGGTTTGCTCCCAGTTTGCCTTGGATGTTTTCACAATGTACATATTTGTGGTTTTCTATAATAAAGTTTGCCTTGCTTGCTTTTCAAAAAAAAAAATGTATGTATATATTCAATTTATGTACAAATGTACAACTAACTTGACTTTTCAGTCTCATGACAATAACTTATATACTAAAATACAATTAATTTCAATAATGACCTTTGAGGTAATATATACGGGTTTATAACTCATGTTCTCGAATCACCACAAGCAAATTTAAATCATTAGTAATAGCCGACATATTGCATTGACTTAATATAGCATTGACTTTGTAATTATTCTGTCAATATGTTTTGTATATAAAAAATCATGTAAATCTCTTCCCAAAATATAAGGGAGAGTTAGTTAGTTTGCTTGCATAGTAATTTGTGTATGATGTATTTATATTCAAGGAAATCAATGAGAAAAGGCACGGTCATTATTTTACATGGTATCACCCAAACCTATGATCCTCTCTTCCTAAACCCTTTTACGTTTTCTTTTCTTCTCTCATTAACAGATGGCCGAAAATAACAAATTTCATCCTCCAATTACAGTTCACAACATCAAAATAGCTATACCAATCACCTTAGATCTGGACACCAGTCAATATGGCTCATGGGCAGAGCTCTTTTAAATCCATTTAGAGCATACCAAGTCCTTGATCATATCATAACCCCAGATGATGCTACTGCAACCTTTTCCACCACTGTTACAAAATTTGATGATGATTCCACTTCTTCTGAATCGTGGGATCGCCTAGATGCCATCGTATTACAATGGATCTATGGCACGATCACACTTGGTCTTCTCAATACAATTACAAAGCCTGGAATTGCGAATCATCTCTGCAATACAAGTTCACCAACATCAAACTTGATGATTTTTCAAACATCTCTGCATACTGTCAGGAGGTAAAACTTATTTCCGATCAAATTACAAATGTTGCACCTAAACTTGAGGAAGATACAATTATCCTGCAACTAATCACAGGACTCAATGAAAATTATGATACAATCGGATCTCAATTAGCACATACCAGTCCACTTCCAACTTTCTATGCTGCTCGATCGGCTCTCATTCTCGAAAAATCCCGCAAGCAAAAACAAACGGCTAACACCTCATCTACAATTTCATCTGATTTGGCCTTTCTGGCTTCTGTTTCTTCTACATCGAAACAACCTGCTGCTCATAATTCTGTTGGCTCTCATCCTAATTCGAATGTGTGACAACCCGGAAATTTCTGACCAAATTTAAACTTAATCTTTGTATGATTAATGTTTCCGACACGATAAGCAAAGCCTGTAAAACTGAATCTCAAAATTTTTGAAATAGTTTCATATATTCAATTACCCATCGTCTGTTCACGACGATTCGCGAACAATTATATGTAAATAGATACATATATATACTATAACTTGAAAGCGTAACAAGTTTTAATTGTATGATACCGTACATTAAACTTATTGGTTTAAATATCTATTTGAATATTTATGATAGGTTGAAATATTAATTTCATGAATAACTTGCGACGTGTATTTAAAACGTGTTTATCGAATATATATTAACTTGGTTATAAAACGTTTGATAATACTATTATTGTTGTAAATAACGAGAAGATGATTTATAGAAGTAAATGACCAAAACACTCAAATGTATAAGTTATATTTCGAGTGATATAGTTTATGGATAATTTAAGTCTATATTTTGACAAAGGTACGAGTCACGAAACGTAAAGTACAAGTTTTCTCAGTGTACGAAAGGACGTTTGAAAAATCAGAACCGGGACATAAGTCGAGTGATGACGTACGACTTATCGGAACAAAAATTACAAGTCAACTATGCACGAGAATTTAATATAATATATAAATAAATATATAAATTAAATATATTATATATATTATATAATAATATGTCGACAAACTAGAAAACAAAAGATAGTGAGCAGTCCAGACAGGCCATGCGATCGCATGGCATTTGCACTGGAAGCCCATGTGATCGAATGGGATCCAATTTCAGCAAAAGTCCTATAAATGCTCCAGTTTTTGCCGAATGTTTTACACTCTTTCAATTTCTCTGTCTTTAATATATTTATATTATTATTATTATTATTATTATTATTATTATTATTATTATTATTATTATTATTATTATTATTATTATTATTATTATTATTAATATTATTAATCTTATTATTATTAGTAATATACATAAAATATTACGACGAGGTTATTAGCGGGTTATTTTCAAAACTAGTTTTGAGCGGAATAGAGCTAAGGAAATAATGGGTTATAGCTATGGAGGTTATGGGTAATGTTCGTGGGTATTATTCGCAAGTCAAACCTAGTGTTTATTATCTCCTTTACGTCTACGTACTTTCCTGCATTATTGAATCACAATATTGATACGTGAGCATTCATATCTTATCTTTTATATATTAATAGTGTATCCATGTCTAAGTGCTCGAGTATATATGTTTATGCATGCTTGTATGCTTCATATTATCATTTGATAGTTTATGATGAATCACGAATTTAATACATATACTACTGATAAAAAGTATATGATATGCATGTTTTTGGAAAGCTGGCGAAAAATCAATAACTTTTCATTTAGAAATCGCGTAATTTCGATGAACGAATTAAAAGATATGATCAACTGAATTATGATTAACGCTAATTGAAATTGCTTTTGAATCTGCAATTAAGATTTAAACAACTTGGTTATGAGATTGATAAGGTGGATTTTTAAATATTACCAGCCGAGTAAATTGTCATACCCCGTCCAAATCCTCCTGAAAGAATACAATAACATCTGGTATCATCATAATGAACTGACGTCTATATGCCATGAATTTCTTCATGTAATATGAGCAAATGCACAGCGGAAGATTTCTTTCATACCTGAGAATAAACATGCTTTAAAGTATCAACTAAAAGGTTGGTGAGTTCATAAGTTTATCATAAAACAATAAAATTCTGTAATTTTGATAGACCACAAGATTTAAATGTGCATGGTACAAATGGGCCCAAATCCTATACCCACCTGTAATGTACATGCGATATCTTTTAAATACAGTACACCTTTCTCGTGTACGAAACCATTTTCATAAATCTTAGTAACCGTACACATATCTCGTGTACAAAATATCATACACATAACCTGTGTATAAAATCATTCTCTTGATATATAACATTCACTTTTCATTCATTGCTTGGCTTGGTAACCGACCTTAACATATAATGCTCATCAAAAATATCCCCAAAACAGAACATCTCGTCTGTATAATAATCATATAAACTTCGAAGTACTAAACACCACGCCCACTAGCTCTTCCGTCTAGTGAACATTCTGGGTGGGGGTGTTAAACCTGGTAGCTACCTTTAAGATTCGCGTGAATTAGGGCCATACCCGATTCTAATTCTTAGGTTACCAAGCATAATAATCAGGGGAAAATATTCACATAATGGTGGCAATTATCACGTCCACATAATTCAATGGTGGCAATTATCATGTCCACATAATTCAATGGTGGCAATTATCATGTCCACATAATTCATTCGAGGAATGTTTTGCTTGTGTCTATCTCGTCAAACATTTATAAAAGCATTTCATGTATTCGCAGTTCAAAATATATTTCAAAAGCATTTAATAAAGCAGTTGTAAAAATAGCGCATGTATTCTCAGTCCCAAAAATATAAAGAGTAAAAGGGAATCAAATGAACTCACAATAGTGTATTTTGTAGTAAAAATACATATGACGGTATTGAACACTGCAGGGTTGACCTCAGATTCACGAACCTATATCATTTGTATATATATTAAATCATAAATCAATTAAGTTTATATAATCCGTTATGTTTTAAGATTAATATTCTTATATATAATTTTATTAATACTTATAATACCTTATGATACTTACTTAATATTTAATTAATGTTATATCAATAATATTAGTTAAAACATAATTTTGTATAATATTAGTATACTTTGTGTGATATATATATATATATATATATATATATATATATATATATATATATATATATATATATATATATATATATATATATATATATATATATATATATATATATATATATATATGTCTTTTGTTTTTGCAAAATTTAATATTTGCAGTAATACTAGATTAAAGATGATAATAATAATGATAGTAATAATAGTAACCTTAATAAAAATGATAGTTTTTAAGGATTACAAAAAGATAATTTTAGTGAACATAATATTAATGATAATAACTTTTAGTAGTAACATTACTAATAATGAAAATTTTATATTAATAATATAAATGATAATATTTATAATAATAATAATACCTATTTTAGAAATAAAATGATAAGGATTATAATTTAAATGATAATTTTAATCATGAATCTGATACCTGATAGTAATAATAATAACTTTATTACCAAAGTTAATTATAATACTAGTAATAATAATAATAATAATAATAATAATAATAATAATAATAATAATAATAATAATAATAATAATAATAATAATAATACTAATAATAATAATAATACTTATCATAACCATAATAACAAAAATGATAATAATAATTAGTAATAACAATAATAATAATAATAATAATAATAATAATAATAATAATAATAATAATAATAATAATAATAATAATAATAATAATAATAATAGGATTAAAAATAAGAGTGTATACCCCTTTAATAGCTTTTTCTAAAAAGAAATGCCCTGAACGGGACTCGAACCCGAGACCTCTCGCTCCACCGCACCAACACCCTGCCACTCCTCTGCCTTCGTTTTTCCTTGAGTTTATACCACCTAAAATTTATTTAAACTATATCTATTTATTTTCTATTTCTTCTTCTTCTTCCTAAATTGCTAGTGATCCGGCCCAATAACCTTATTTCAAGCCCAACGATATGATTTCTAGCCCAACCATTTATTCCTAATTTGATTTAAAGCCCGATTGAATGAAGCCTACTTATCATAAAGCCCAACAATTTTTGCATTCTCGGCCCAATCACACAATGAAACATGGCCTAGCAGGAACCTTTTATTACTAAAAAGAAAATTAATGTCGTGGCCTAGTTTCGAACCTAGGACCTCCTGTTTCCCAAGCATACTTCCATACCATTCCTCTATCTTTGTTTTTCTGTTATAGTAAGGATTTTAAATTCATTTTAACATGTACTATTTTTCTTCTTCTTCAAAACCCAGAACTATTCATCATCATCAAACTCATCGTCTATGTCTTCGTCTATATTTTTATCTATATATGATTATCTATTTCATCAATCTAATCTCCATCATAAACATTCATCCTAAGATCATCACTTTTAATTAATCATCATCATCGATACCCTTATATAATACTATTTATCTTCTTCTTCTTGTAGCATCCACCATCTTCACATCGAGTATCTCACTGTATCATCTTTAAAACAACAAATAGAAACACGCGTAGTATGAACAGCTGCATATAGTAGCTGCAACAGCAAGAATATACCGCAGTGTGTAACAGTATCATGAAGGTGGCGTTTATGGTGATCTCGCTCGAAAACAGAAGGATAATATCAGCCGTGTAGTAATAGATAGTTCAAAGGTGTTTGCAGGCTGTGGGTAGCGGTTTATGGGCTGAACCGAGAAAGAAAGACAATAGCGTAGCAGTAGGTGTGACGCCCCGTACTAAATCAACATGTACGGACCATCAACAACAGGATCATTACAAGGTCAAACACTATATGCGTTTTCAAAACAAGTTTGCATTCATGGTAAAAGGTGACGTCATAACTAACGTCGAATGTTTTACATCAAAAGTATGCTTCTATGACTAGAAGCAAGGATAATAGTACGTGACCCTTAGGTCATTACAAATCATTGTTCAAAAGTAAATAAGTTTATGAATGCAAGATAAGCGTTCATGCGGTGACATCTCTAAAGCAGCGGGTGTCTACAGCAAGACTAGTACAACAGCGGAAGCTAGCAACCTTAAGCACCTGAGAAAAATATGCTTAAAACGTCAACACAAAGGTTGGTGAGCTATAGTTTAAGTATAACAGTATGTAAGGTAGGCCACGAAATTTCAGTGCTACAAAGAGCGTTTCAAAATAGTATGATAAAGTATATGTTTAACGGTGGGCACTTGGTAACTAACTTAACGTTTATAACCCCCTGAAAGTATACTTGGCGAGTGCGTATGTTTACGAAGTATTAAACACCCATTAAATGCTAGTGCTACTAGCCCGAGTGGGGATGTCAAACCCTATGGATCCATATCTAAGATTCGCGTTCACCGGTTCAAAAACCAATGACTAAACGTTACCGAGCTAAAGGGAATGTTTATGCCGTTGTATAACCCACACATATATAAAGTTTAAGTACTCGTGCCTAGTATGTAAAACGTAAAATGCGCATGTATTCTCAGTTCCCAAAATAGTTAAGGTAAAAAGGGATGCTATAACTCACAGTGGTAAAGTAGTAGTAAAGTTGAGTCGGGAAGTAAGCAAGTATGTAGGTCCGGAAAGTCCTCAACCTAAGTCAAATATTACTAAGTAAGTAAATCGTCCCAATAGGTTTAAATGTATGTAAATTAGGTCTTAAAGGTCATCATCATTCATCATCAAACAAAAGGTGTAAAGTAAGTTTCATTCTAGAAAAGAGTTTAAAAACAAAGGCTGACTTCAGTCAGTCGTCACGGCCTCTATACCTACTGAAATAAGGTGATACCAGTGGCCACGGCTCCGTATATGAGTCCTCTAATTGTGGTAAAAATTCCAGAAGCAAACTCGTCTTCGTTTGACCGTGGCGATGGTCTAAGTGCGAGTAGGTCAGAATTTTCAGCACAACGTTAAAGGACATAGTGACACTCGGAGGGCCATAGATCCTAAACCGTAACTCGGATTAAGACGAGTCTTAAACGAAAAATTATCTACTCAAACAGAGCTAACTGAAAATCAACTTTACAGTAGCCAAGGTATTCGGTCTTTTCTAGAAAATAGTAAACAGTAGGTTCCGGTGGGTTCTTGGTGCTCGATGCTTATCACGGTTCTCATCCTTGATGCATATAGCTTCAAGTCTACAACTCGTTGATGTGTTTGCATCATCTTAACCAAGGTTTGACCATCATAACACTTGTATAAGTCTAAGACATGTAGCACAACTCATTTAAGTGTTGCAAGTAGCTTGATGAACCAAAGTTACATCAAAATCTTAGATCCGATACATACATGAACAATAAAAGTAATATTGAACTACAAACTTGAAAGTAAACTAACTAATCAAGATCTTAAGATGTAGAACATAGTTCTTAGTTAGATCTTGAAGATCCAAGACCCAAAGGTCTAGATCTAAAGTTATTAAGTTAAATCCTAAGTAATAATACTTGAATCTTTACTTTAATGAAACCATAAGTTACAAAACTTAGATTTTCATCTTGTAAAGTGTATGTAAGCTTACAAGCTTTTGTTTATGACAAAATAAGTAGACCATAAGCTATATAAACTTAGATCTTTCATAAGTGTTTGAAGTTATAACTAGAAAGGTATACTTCCATGTTCTTGAACTTATAAAGTTAACTTTAGTTCAAGAAAAATGAGATCAAAGTTAACTAGTAACACTTGACCAAGAACAACATAAATCACGAATTTAAAATGCTAGGAAATGAAGATATAATCTAAATAAACAATTAACTAGTGCATTGTTGTTCATACTTTAAAGATTCAAGCCAAAGTCTTGATCTTTAAGGAAGTAAACTTTTAAGTTTACTAACATGAATTCAAGTAATGATTTTTACAACACATGAACTTCAATCTTTCAAGACATTAAATGTAGAACATAACTAGTAAGTTAGGTTCCTGTGTGTTCTTGTAAATACAAGATAATATGAAGAATCTAACTAAAAAGTTTGATTCTTATTAACTAGTAAGTAATCAACAACAATGAACAAGTATCAAACAACAAACAAAGATAAGTAAATGATGATGATTAAGTGTAGCTAGGCTATGGTTTTGGACAAGAGAAAAGGAAGAAAAAGAAGTTCTTGTTTCTTACAATTTAGATAGAAAAAGGAGAGAAAAAGTTGAGAGGAATTTGCAAGTAAAAGTGTGTGTGTGAAATGTGAAGAAACTAGTGAGCAAGTAATTAAAAAAAATGAACCAAACTCTCCCTTGTATCATGGCTAGCCGATGGTTCTATCAAGGGAAAGGGGGGAAAGATTTGTCCACTAGATCATGCATGTAATTGTCTTTAAAAGGTGGTTATAAGGTGGCCTTGCATGGGGATAAGGTATAATGGTGTTGTAACTAGATTCCATAAGTATTAATCCATCTATTTTAGTTCTAAAGTAATACTTGCATGAGTAATGGGCTAATTAATCCATTAAGGGTGTAGGGTGGGCTCTTAAGTCCATTAATATTACTAAAAGCCCAAGTTCAAGTAATTAACAAATAATCCAACAAAGCCCAAGTAATTAACTAGTAACCTTAGTTAATTAAAATGATTAATAAAACCTAATCATGAATGTAAATAATATTCAAAAATATTATTCGTATAATGTACGTGTGTCACAAAGACGTGTCGGGCATTTAAAAGTCATGTATGGTAACAAGTAAATGTATAACAATACATTCAATAAATCACAAGTATTAATAATAAATATTAATAAGTAAACGTTTGAAAATCCAGGGTCGTTACAGTAGGGGTATTCGTGATTTTTGCAGAATAGAGGGGGGGAAGAGAGAGAGGGGTAGAAAGAAGACGATGGTGGCGGTTGTAGAAGAGTGTCCGGGTGTGGTGACAGCTCGTGGTGATCTTCAAGGTGATGGGATGGTGTTTGGAGTTCTTGTTGAACCGAGTAAAGGTGGCGGCAGTGTTGGTTGTCGATGGTTGCAAAAACAATAGTACGATCATGGTGGTGGTGGAAGGTGTAGAGTGAAAATGGTTATCTAAGGTGATGGTGGTCATGACCATGGTGATGGTGGCCGATGGGTGTGATGGAAGGTGGTGGGTTGTGGATAGTGACGGTAGTGATTAGCGGAGATGAAAAAGATTTAGTGATCGTACAAGTATATATATCTCTTCTATCCATCTAATATGATTATGTATATGTTTATATGTTTATAGAAAGTTACATAAAGTAGAAACTCAAACAGTAATATAATTAATATAATAATAATAATCAATCATAAACAGAAAACGTGCAAGGAATGAATCAAAAAGAAACAGTACAGCAGCCTCACTTTTGTTTTTAATCTACCGACAGTTTTCACGAACTGTGTATCGTCCGAAACCAGTGGCGAATAAAAGTGTTCAGAAAAATCTCATATTTTTAAATTAACTATATTTATTTATTTTGGTCATTATGGTATAAAATTCGATCACTAATTTGTTAAATAAAAATTATATCAACTGTCCCTCTCATTTATGGGTAAAATATAAAAAGTGTTAAAATTAAATAATTATATCCTAAATATACTTTTAATAAGCCTATACCTTATATAACTCATTTTCGGATCAACTTTTATTTTAAAATCATATAAGTTCGAATTAAACTTCTCTAAATGATAATCGAAACGTCCAACGAGTATTACAATCATTAAATATATTTTTTTATACATTATTTATATGTATTTATTTTAGTAATAATATTATATTTTATTTTTATTTTACATAGTTAACCAAAGCATATAGTATTTTAAATTTAGACTTCAAATATATACATATCTATATATATTGAAATATATATTTATCTATTTATATGTAAGACCCAAATATTTGTAGTGTACATAAGTGTATTTACGATACTTGAAGTGGGGGTTTTGTTGTACATATTTAAATGAAGAAGAAATCTGCCCAGGCCATCCGCGCGCCGCGCAGGGTAATGGCGCACCGCGCCAAATGCTGACAGTTCACTTCTTCCTTTTTAAATTAGATATTTTGAGGGCTTTTTGGTAATTACACATGGGGGCCCGAATTAAAGGCCCTAAATCAGTCTTGGAGCCTCATTTACTCCATTTCCATCTACTTCAACCTTATCACTTAAATTCTAGAGATAGAGTAAGATCCTAGTGTGAGAAAACTCAATTTGGAGAAGAAGAAGAAGAAGGAATCTTGCTTAAGCTCAAGTTATAAAGTTGTTCATCTACTTCCTAGCTACATTTTGAGTGTAGTGGTATGCTTTAATCTTAATTTCCTTGTTTAATTTGATTAAGGGTTAGGGTTTGGGGTAAATGATGAACTTAAAACCCATTTGTGGGTGAATTGGGTGTTTTGGGTGAAATTGGGTCATGTAGACTCAAAGATGACTAACTAGGGTTTTCAAAGTGTTAGATTGATGTTTATAAACTTAAATTAGTTAGTAAATTGCTAGCACACCTACATATATGTAAGTGGGCATTGTGTGGGTTAGTGGATGACCCGAAATGGGTGTGTTGACCTTAAATTGGTCAAACGGGTCAAAATGGACCTAGGTTAGTTAATGTTTATGATTAATGCATAAACCTTGTATTGAAATGTTTTTTAAACCTATCTTGGCTAATGTTAGGGTTTTGGTGTGAGTTGACCCAATTTTAGGGTTAAGTGTCCAAATGGGTCAAAATGACCTAGTAATGGTGAGTGTTGTCAGTTTGACCAACTTGAACGAATGATTGATTATATATACTTTGTAATAGGTGCGTTACCTTGAAGTTTCAAGCTTGGTTTATTGATTCACCGAAGGCGTAAGGTGAGTGGAATAATTATATGGGTAGATATATAATGTGTTTATTTGTGTAGCATAAGATGTGAAGTGTCGATGTGCTAAGACACCACGTTCACGTAACGAGTGAAGTGTTGATGTGTTAAGACGCCACTCGGGAGTGAAGCATCGATGTGCTAAGATGCCACTCCAAGAGATTAACGGGTGAAGTGCCGTTGTGTTAAGGCACCACTCGAGGTGAAGTATCGACGTGTTAAGATGCCACCTCAAGTAAAATGAAGAGTGAAGTGTCGAAGTGTTAAGACACCACTCGGGGTAAAGTGTCGACGTGTTAAGACGCCTCCCAGGGTGAAGTATCGACGTGTTAAGATGCCACCCGTGGGGTTAGTGTACGAAGTGTTAAGTGCACTAATGGTTGTTGTGAACTCCGACGGTCTTTAAACACCGTTCCCTTGTTCAATTGGTTAACCATGATTATTGTATTGTAGTGTAAGCATATTATATTTGTTCAAGTTAAATATGCTATTGTTATGCTAGCTTGGTTATTGGAGGTTATAGCTTGTATTTATGACGATAAGCTA
Organism: Rutidosis leptorrhynchoides; assembly: GCF_046630445.1. Classification (NCBI taxonomy): domain Eukaryota; kingdom Viridiplantae; phylum Streptophyta; class Magnoliopsida; order Asterales; family Asteraceae; genus Rutidosis; species Rutidosis leptorrhynchoides. The sequence goes on from NC_092339.1 coordinate 299,801,612, forward strand.
ATTGTGTTTGCTAGCATGTATACGGTATGCGTGTAAGTGTTTGCAAGTAGATATATTATATATGTATGTGTATAATTATTGCATTCACTAAGCTTTGCTTACCCTCTCGTTGTATACCTTTTTATAGGTTCGGTTGTGGACAAGGGTAAGGGTATTATCTTGGATTAGAGATCCCGCTTTGTTGTTGGGGGACGCTTTTTGGATGAGTTAGCTTTTGGAGTTTGACCGAGACTTGGGTAGTTTAACCCCAAACACCATGCTCGTAGTGTCGTTCGGAAATTAAACTAATGTGGTCGAAACTCAAACTTTTGTATGAAACTCGTAAAACGGCCGATGTGGGCCCCGCTTTGTAAAACTTATTGTATGTTTGGATCGTGTTAGTTTTACATATTTGAATATGTTGTTAAAAGCATTTTGTCTAATTATGTCGGGAAGTGGCCAATCTTTTTCGTCTTTTTGACTTTTGGGGACAGCGGGCTGTCCAGGACATTCTGCGAGCCGCGCGAATACCTGGCGCGCCGCGCAACTGTCTGATCAATGAATTTTTTTTTTGATATTTTAAGCGGGTTCGGTTGTGATTTGGTTTGGGTTTTTACAAGTGGTATCAGAGCATGGTCTAAGAGATTTGGGTGACTTGAGATAGGTGCCTAGACTTAGACTTTTTGTGTGCGCATTATGCGAGACTTGTAGGACTTTGGGTCAGATCGGGTTTTGGTTAGTGCATAGGTTTATGTGAACTAATCATGCGCTATTGTTTTGTGTGGTATTTGAAATCGTCAAGCGAGATAGACGTGGTACTAGTGAGTTAATGCGATGTGCTCGCGTAACAACGATTAGCTACCATTGTTACGGGTTCAAATCGTGTTAAACAAGCGATGTACGACGATTGTTGAGCGAGATGGAGTAGTGTGGTGTATATGTATATACATATGTGTTAAGTCCTTTTTGTTTTGTTGCTTAATTTACTTCGTTTTATAGAATGAAGATGAGAAATGGACACGACACCAATGATGGAAGTACGAGTGAGGACGTTGAGTTCAAGGCCAAAGTTAAGGCCATCTTTAAACGTCAAAAGTCGGAGTTCCTCGAGGATGTTAAGAAAATGTTTCTAGATACGATTTACGAGCAATTAGTCAATGTAGTCAAGGAGCAAGTGAAGGCCGTTCTTCACGAAGATAATGTGGGAAGACGAGACTTTCTCTATAAGAACTTTAACGATTCTCAACCTCCCACCTTTGAAGGTGAACGAGACCCTCTAAAGAGTGCCCGTTGGATATCCGATATGGAGGGGGCCTTCCGTACTTGTGAATGTCCTCCCGATAAGAAGACAAGGTACGGGTGTGGTATGTTGAGGGGCGATGCTAAGTTGTGGTGGGATGCAAAACTCCAAGTTTATGGTGAAGAGCAATGCATGGAATTCACGTGGAATGAATTCAACTCCGAATTTTTCAAAGAATACCGAACTTCGGCCGATCTTACTAGGCTTAAGGACGAGTTACGTTCCTTGAGGCAAGGGTCAATGGATTTGAACACTCTCAAATCCGTGTTTTTGTCCAAGACCCAATTTTGCCCGGAGTATGTCGGGAATGATAAGATGTTGAAGGAAGACTTTTACAAAACGTTGAATGATTGTTATCAAGATAAGATTAGTGTAACGGTGGTGAAAACTTTCGATGAGTTATTTGATATGGCCAAGGGTTTTGAGGCGCTCGTGTTGAGGAAGAGCGGCTTTACTTTTGGCAAGAGAAAGAGTGAAGGTTCGAACCATTCGAACTACTCAAACAAAAAGAACAAGAAGGGTTCCGGTAATGTTAGTAGTGGGAAGAAGGGTGCTTCCGGGAATTTTTCTTATTCGTGCTATAATTGTGGACAAAAGGGCCACATGGCTCGTGAATGTCCGAGTCTATCCTCCTCAAACAAAATCACTTGTTTTAATTGTGGTAAAGAGGGGTACAAAAGGCCAGAATGTCCCGACTTGCGTAATGATAATGTTAAGAAGTTAGAGAAGGCGGCGGGTACGGCAAGGGGTCGAAATTATTTGATGACCAATGATGAAGCCAAGCAATCAAACGAAGTTGTCTCAGGTACTTTTATGGTTAACTTAAATCCGGCAAGATTCTATTTGATAGCGTTGCAAATTTGTCATTTATATCTCCGAAATTTGTGCCTAGACTTAATAGACCATTAGCTAAGTTAAGTCGTCCGGTAGAAGTCGAAATAGCGGACGGCAAAACAGTGCTAGTGGTTGATGTGTGTAAAAATTGTGATGTCATTTTTGGTGCCGAAAACTTTAAGATTGATCTTATCCCGATGACTTCGGGTGATTTCAATATCGTTGTTGGTATGGATTGGCTCGATCATAATAGAGCCGATATTGCATGCCATGAAAAATTTATTCGTGTGAAAGCCCCAAGTGGGGGAGAGTTAATTATTCACGGTGATAAGCGTAGAAGACTTGTGCCGATATGCACTTTTGCACGGGCACGTCGTTTCCTTGATAGTGGTGGCATGGCTTTTCTTGCCCATGTTGTTGATACTCGTGATGAGCCACCACCCATTCATGAAATTCTGGTGGTTAGTGAATTTGTAGACGTTTTTCCGGACGAGTTACCGGGTGTTCCGGCGGAAAGACAAGTTGAATTTAGCATTGAGTTGGTTTCGGGGGCTACCCCCATTGCTAAAACTCCTTATCGTTTAGCGCCGACGGAAATGCAAGAGTTGTTAAATCAAACCCAAGAGTTGCTTGAGAAGGGTTTTATTCGACTGAGTACTTCGCCATGGGGCGCTCCGGTTTTATTCGTGAAAAAGAAGGATGGTAGTATGCGGATGTGCATCGACTATCGGGAGTTGAATAAAGTGACGATCAAGAATCGTTATCCATTGCCTAGGATTGACGATTTGTTTGACCAAATCCAAGGTGCAACGTATTTCTCTAAAATCGACCTACGGTCCGACTATCACCAAAAGCGGGTCCGTGAGGAAGATATCGAGAAAACGGCTTTTCGAACGCATTATGGGCATTTTGAATTCGTAGTTATGCCTTTTGGTCTTACAAATGCACCGGCGGCATTCATGGATCTTATGAAGCGAGTGTGCCAACCTATGTTGGACAAGTCGGTGATTGTGTTCATTGACGACATACTAGTCTACTCGAAAAGTATGAACGAACATGAACGTCATTTGCGTGAAGTATTGAAGACGTTACGAAAGGAGAAGTTGTATGCTAAGTTCTCTAAATGTGAATTTTGGCTAAGGGAGGTTCAATTCCTTGGCCACATTGTGAACAAAGACGGTATTCAAGTAGATCCGGTGAAGATAGAGACGGTGAAGAGTTGGAGACAACCGACTGCGCCTACGGAGGTCCGAAGTTTTCTCGGATTGGCCGGTTATTATCGTCGGTTTATCCAAGACTTTTCTAAGATTGCTTCTTCATTGACGAAGTTGACGAGGAAGAACGCGAGATTTAATTGGGAGAACGAACAAGAAATTGCTTTTCAATTGTTAAAAGAGAAGTAGTGCCAAGCTCCGGTGTTAGTGTTGACGGAAGGAGTGGAAGACATGACGGTTTATTGTGATGCTTCGTTAAATGGGCTCGGGTGTGTTCTAATGCAAAGAGGTAAAGTCATTGCTTACACTTCTCGACAATTAAAGAGACATGAAACGAGATATCCGACTCATGATCTTGAGTTGGCGGCGGTGGTACATGCGTTGAAAATTTGGCGCCACTACTTGTATGGTGTCAAGAGTACGATTTATTCGGATTATAAGAGTTTGAAACATCTCTTTAACCAACGAGATTTGAATTATCGTCAACGTAGGTGGATGGACGTGGTAAAAGACTATGATTGTGAAATACTTTATCATCCGGGCAAGGCGAATGAGGTCGCGAATGCGTTAAGTCGAAAGAGTCATCACCCAGCTTTACGATTGGGATTGTTACATATGATTTTTTTAACGATTTTCTTGAAAAACTTGGTGTGACTCAAATAGAGGCTTACGTTCACAACAAGCATGCCGAACGAATTGTGGGGCAATCAAAATTCATTACTATGGGTTCGCGAGGTTTGTTGTCTTTTCAAGGAAGGGTGTGGGTGCCTAAGATGGGTGATTACCAGCGGGTGCTACTTGATGAAGCACATAAGTCAAAGTATTCCATTCATCCGGGCGCGACGAAAATGTATCATGATTTGAGGAAGGATTATTGGTGGTCGGGCATGAAGCGTGATGTTGTGAAGTATGTTGAGCAATGCGTCATGTGTTTGCAAGTAAAAGCCGAACACCAAAAGCCGTATGGTAAGTTACAATTGTTAGAAATTCCGAAGTGGAAATGGGAGCACATTACCATGGATTTCATTACAAAGTTGCCTAAAACGGCGAGAACCCAATTTGATTCGATTTGGGTGAAAGTTGATAGATTGACGAAAAGTGCTTTGTTTCTTCCCATTAAGGAAGCAATATCATCGGAGGCCTTGGCTAAGTTGTTCATCAAGGAAGTGGTGTCGAGACACGGGGTTCCTATATCTTTTGTTTCAGATCGAGATACTCGTTTTACATCTTGGTTTTGGGAAAAGTTTCATGAAGATATGGGTACGCAATTAAAATTAAGCACGGCGTATCATCCTCAAACGGACGATCAAACCGAACGTACGAATCAAACTTTGGAAGATATGTTATGGGCGTGCATTATTGATTTCGGTGGTAGTTGGGATGAGCACTTGCCTTTGGTGGAATTCTCGTACAATAATAGTTATGACACTAGTATCGGGATGCCACCTTATGAGTTGCTATATGGGCGAAAATGTTGAACTCCAATTTGTTGGGGTGAAATAGGCCAAAGAGAAATCGGGAGTACCGATTTGGTTTTGGAGACGAATAACAAGATTGATATTATTTGGGATCATTTGAAGAAGGCTCAAGATAGACAAAAGTCGTATGCCGATAAACGTAGACGAACGATCTAATTTCAAGAAGGTGACATGGTGATGCTTAAGGTTTTGCCATGGAAAGGTATTATTCGATTTCGAAAACGGGGAAAGTTAGCTCCTCGGTTTATTGGGCCATTTAAGGTTTTAGCTCGTGTTGGTGAAGTCGCGTATCGTTTGGAATTACCCGAAGAGCTTGCGGGGATTCATAATACATTTCATGTTTCCCATCTCCGTAAGTGTCTTGCGGATGATTCATCTTGGGTGCCATTAGATGAAATTGAGCTAAACAACAAGTTAGAGTATATTGAGGAGCCGATTGCTATACTTGATGAGAAGATCAAAAGGTTGAGACATAAAGAGGTTAGGACTTTTAAAGTTCAATGGTGTCGTGGTAAAGGTTCCGAGTTTACTTGGGAGCCCAAAGAATTCGTGTTAGTTTATCTTTCCTCTTGTCATGCGGCATGGATCGCGAGAACGCGCTCCGATTCAAGTGGGGGAGAGTTGTAAGACCCAAATATTTGTAGTGTACATAAGTGTATTTAAGATACTTGAAGTGGGGGTTTTGTTGTACATATTTAAATGAAGAAGAAATCTGCCCAGGCCATCCGCGCGCGGCGCAGGGTAATGGCGCGCCGCGCCAAATGCTGACAGTTCACTTCTTCCGTTTTAAATTAGATATTGTGAGGGCTTTTTGGTAATTACACATGGGGGCCCGAATTAAAGGCCCTAAATCAGTCTTGGAGCCTCATTTACTCCATTTCCATCTACTTCAACCTTATCACTTAAATTCTAGAGAGAGAGTAAGATCCTAGTGTGAGAAAACTCATTTTGGAGAAGAAGAAGAAGGAATCTTGCTTAAGCTCAAGTTATAAAGTTGTTCATCTACTTCCTAGCTACATTTTGAGTGTAGTGGTATGCTTTAATCTTAATTTCCTTGTTTAATTTGATTAAGGGTTAGAGTTTGGGGTAAATGATGAACTTAAAACCCATTTGTGGGTGAATTGGGTGTTTTGGGTGAAATTGGGTCATGTAGACTCAAAGATGACTAACTAGGGTTTTCAAAGTGTTAGATTGATGTTTATGAACTTAAATTAGTTAGTAAATTGCTAGCACACCTATATAAATGTAAATGGGCATTGTGTGGGTTAGTGAATGTCCGAGTCTATCCTTCGCAAACAAAATCACTTGTTATAATTGTGGTAAAGAGGGGCACAAAAGGCCGGAATGTCCCGACTTGCGTAATGATAATGTTAAGAAGTTAGAGAAGGTGGCGGGTGCGGTAAGGGGTTGAAATTATTTGATAACCAATAATGAAGTCAAGCAATCAAATGAAGTTGTCTCAGGTACTTTTATGGTTAACTAAAATCCGGCAAGGATTCTATTTGATAGCGGTGCAAATTTGTCGTTTGATTCTCCGAAATTTGTGCCTAAACTTAATAGACCGTTAGCTAAGTTAAGTCGTCCGGTAGAAGTCGAAATAGAGGATGGCAAAACGGTGCTAGTGGTTGATGTGTGTAAAAATTGTGATGTCGTTTTTGGTGCCGAAAACTTTAAGATTGATCTTATCCCGATGACTTTGGGTGATTTCGATATCGTTGTTGGTATGGATTGGCTCGATCATAATAGAGAGCCGATATTGCATGCCATGAAAAATTTATTCGTGTGAAAGCCCCAAGTGGGGGAGAGTTAATTATTCACGGTGATAAGCGTAGAAGACTTGTGCCGATATGCACTTTTGCACGGGCACGTCATTTCCTTGATAGTGGTGGCATGGCTTTTCTTGCCCAGGTTGTTGATACTCGTGATGAGTGTGATGACCCGGGAATTTCCGACCAAATTTAAATTTAATCTTTATGTTTTGACACGATAAGCAAAGTCTGTAATGCTGAGTCTCCACAAACTTTGAACTATTTTTATATATGCAATTGACTTTCGACTGTTTTCGATGACTCACGAACAACTGTTTATAGATATGTATGTATTTGTGAGTATTATGTTAATGCATATAAAGTCTAAACCAACACTTTCAATTGTCGGGCTATATTTAATTAATCTCATCTAATGATATTTATGCTACTGAATATTTTTGTTGCATATTATTATTTAAGGTGTCTTAAATTCAAAGTGTATATAAAGGCAAATCTGTGACGACCCGGAAATTTCCGACCAAATTTAAACTTTAATCTTTATATTATTCCGACACGATAAGCAAAGTTTGTTAAGTTAAATCTCAAGAATTTTAAACTGTGTTCATACATTCATTATAACCTCGACCAAATTCCGACGATTCACGAACCGTTATATATAAATAGATATGTATATGTATATATATATATATATTATAACTTGAGAATATTAATAAAGTATTAAACGTATAATACTTTACACGAACGTATTTGTTTCAATATGATTTTCGACGAAATTAAAAAAAATATTTTAAATGATTGAATTATCATAAACATTGAATTATGATTACAAGTCTCTGTTGAGAGGTCCACTATGATTTGAGAAAATATATTCTTCTTAACGATATTCAGAATAATTTGTAAAGCTATTTATAAATAAAAACAAAAAGTGTCATTTACGAAAGTTAGACAAAAGTTAGTGGAGAATTGGTTTCCATAATATTCTATTAATCTATTTTCAAACGTACAAAGACGTTTTCAGTTTAAAAAGAACTTTATTATTAAAACGTATATAACTTTTATAAATATCTAGAATCACTTTTGACAACTCATTACTTAACTAGTATAATAAATATAACGATATTTATATTTTATTTCATTAAATATATATAACGATTTAAATTAATATTATATATATTTATACGCGTATTATATATATATAGTTTTTATACTTTTACTATACTTTAACTTTACCTTTACTTTACTTTTACTTTACTTTAACTTTAATAATTCATACTTTAATAATTCACTTTAATAATTTATACTTTAATAATTCACTTTAATAATTCATACTTTAATAATTCACTTTAATAATTCATACTTTAATAATTCACTTTAATAATTCATACTTTAATAATTCACTTTAATAATTCATACTTTAATAATTCACTTTAATAATTCAAAAATCTATTATAAATAGAATTCAATAGGTTTCATTATTTCATAGAAACTTGAAAATATATTTCTCTAAACTCTCTCAAACGATTTATATATATATATATATATATATATATATATATATATATATATATATATATATATATATATATATATATATATATATATATATATATATATTTGCTCTGTATTATTTCAAGATATTATTAGTATACATAAAATATTACGACGGAGTGCTGTCTGAGTGATTTCAAAATAGTTTTTTTGAATGAGTCGAAGCTAAGGAAATTATGGGTTATAGCTATGGAAGTGATGAGTATGGTTCATAGGTATGCTCGTGAGTTCAATCTAGTGTTTATCATCTCCGTTGCGTCTACGTACTTTCCTGCAATATTGAATCTCAATATTGATACGTTCGTGAATCCGAGGCCAACCTTACACTTGTTAAATGACGTTATATGTATTTTTACTACGAAATACAGTATGGTGAGTTTCATTTGCTCCCTTTTTATATATATTTTTGGGCTGAGAATACATGCGCTGATTTATAAATGTTTTACGAAATAGGCACAAGTACTAAAACTAATTCTATGTGGGTTTAAACCAGAAATATACCCTTAGCTTGGTAACATTAAACTACTTGTCTATGTACGGTAGGCGCGAATCCTAAAGATAGATCTATTGGGCCTGACAAACCCCATCCTGACTATGGGATGCTTTAGTACTTCGAGGTTTATATAACACACCTGATTCGGTGTACTTTTAGAGGGAAAAACATGAACGTTAAGGCTTGTTACCAGGTGCCTACAACTTATAGAATACTTTTATACACTTGCGAGTGTACATATATTTATAAACGGAAATCTTGTGGTCTATTAATATATTGAAATGATTGTTATGATAAACCTATGAACTCACCAACCTTTGGGTTGACACTTTAAAGCATGTTTATTCTCAGGCATTAAAGAAATCTTCCGCTGTGCATTAGCTCATTTTAAGGATATTACTTGGAGTCATTCATGACATATTTTGAAAGATGTTGCATTCGAGTCCTTGAGTTCATCAAGATTATTATTAAGCCAATTATAGTTGGATGTATTATGAAATGGTGTGCATGCCGTCAACTTTCGTTGTAAAGAAAGTTTGTCTTTTAAAAACGAATGCAATGTTTGTAAAATGTATCATATAGAGGTCAAATATCTCGCGATGTAATCAACTATTGTGAATCGTTTATAATGTATATGAACGGGTCCTTTCAGTTGGTATCAGAGCGGTGGTCTTAGCGAACCAGGTCTGCATTAGTGTGTCTAACTGATAGTCGTTAGGATGCATTAGTGAGTCTGGACTTCGACCGTGTCTGCATGTCAAATGTTTTGCTCATCATTTTTGTCGGAAATTACCTGCTTATCATTCTTAGTCTAGACACATCTTATTGCATTGATTGCATGAATAGTGTATAGACAAAATTCATATCTTAGCGTATCTGCTAATTCATATCTTAGCGTATCTGTTACTGTAAACTTTGCCTGACATATTCCTTAAATTCCTCCGTAATCTACGAAACCTTTTGCTCTATATAATTAGAATACCACCCGATAGCCGAAAAATCATTTCATATCGAAAAATTCTTTATTCAATCGTACGAAATGGAATTCGTCATTAGTTCAAGTCCCTCGGATTCCGAAATGGAATCCCACTCAAGTTCCGAAAGCAGTGTGACCGGAATGGATCAACCAATTAGTCATCATCTATTCTGGATGAATTGGGGATGGATTCGTAGCCTCCTTAATCATTGGAGACAAGAAGAAGGTGATCCCTTCTGTGATGACCCGGGAATTTCCGACCAAATTTAAACTTAATCTTCATATGAATTCGACATGATAAGCAAAGTCTATAATATTGAAATCTCAAAAAAACTATGAACTGTGTTCATGTATACATTTGACCTTTGACTATCCCTGACGATTCACGAACATTGGTCGTAAATAAATAGGTATATATAAACATAAATATATGGACATATATAATATTTTAAATCCATAAAGTATACTTTAAACATTATGAATTAAGAATGTAAAATGATAAATAGAATAAATAAATTGCCACTATACATATATGTTATTATGAGGTTATATATGAATCCTAATAAAAGTTATTAATATATTGTGATATATAATATTTAATAAATACTATTATATAATATAGTGTAAAGTTAATATATTATTTGTAATTACAAGTTAAAATATAAATGTTATATCAATAATATTATTATTACTTTCATTATTATTACTAATATTAATATTAATATTAATATTAATATTAATATTGATATTGATATTAATGTTTGTGTAATTAGTATTATTAACTCTAATATGAGATATAAAATAAATAAAATTTGATAAGTATAAGTTATTATATTATTATTATATCTACATTATTTATAAATCATAAAAACAGGAAGATATATATATACGATTCTGTTTAACATAGCTTTCAAACTATTCTTAATTGATTCTTCAATCTATAATTTCGTACAATTCATGAATCAGCCACAGGAACTATCCAAAAATCAGTTTCAAATCCTTTTCATCTTTTTACTTTTATTTATTTATATTTCTGTTCCTGATTGATAAATTCCTGTCGACCATTCCTACTATAAGTCAATCAATTAACTTATGTGCCAGATAAAATCCATTCAATATCCACTACGTAAGACAACCCAACCAAACCACCAACAACAGCATCGTTACATTATTTAATTACTAAACGAAACTCACTTCATCTACATGTTCTTTGTTGATAACCAACACTAAATCACTCACAACCCATATTAATAATCATATCAACACCTTCATCAAATTCATCATCAGAGACCACATTAATCACGACAACCCAAACCAAGAACCATCAATCAACTACCTTCTTTAACCCTCGATAACCACCATGAACTATCACTTTGATTACCTTAGACCCATGAACGAACCACTGAATACAGTGACAATTTTTCTGTTTCCATTCCATGCCGCTGCTACCGACTGCCACCTAATACTATTTAACAGCCCAACCCTCGTGAACCATCATAGATAAATAAAAGGTTGATACCATTTTTTTCTGTTTTAAACGAACTCACAAAACTCCAACTACACGTTTTCTGTTTCTGCAAACGGGTTGAACAACCCACCATCTGTTACAATCAAAGTTTTCATTATTGTTGCATTCTATTAAACCCAAAACAAAACTGAATATTCAGTTGATATTATATTTAGGGTTTGTGTCCAAAACCGTCAAGTTGAAAACCACTTATTCCATTGCATCTATTTTTGTTGATCGAAGTCCAACTCTTGCTACTGCTCGATGAAGATGTAATGATTCGATAATTCATGATTTGATGATGATGGTTAAACAAGGGAGACAATGAATAATAATGATGATCTTTATAATTGATACATTATGATATAGAGAATTATAGTTGGTGATGAAGTGGTTAACATAATATTATATTGATACAAAGATGCTGCACTTTTTCTTTCCTCTTCTTTTGACCGACAAGTATCAACCAATTTGGTGATTAAAGATTATATTTTCTTTTGCTGTGGAGCCAACCAATATTACGCATGCATCATGTTGCCTTGGATTCCTATGGTGGGCCGAAGTCCCTAATAGTTTAGAGATGGTTGATGACGTTTGTACAACTGAACTATATTACTACTCGATTTATTTATGACATAAATAATGATTGATGATATCGTGATGTTGATGAGGTTGTTAGATAATGGTTAGATGTTCGATTATGATATTGATTAGGTGATGATGTAATGAGGATTCATCACTAATAATTTATTTATTTTTCCTCCTCCTGCGTTTTTTTTTCTTTTTCCTTCGAACTAAACCACAAATCTCTACAACCGGTATTCAGTAATTGCTAACGGGATTTGGGCCACATGTTCCTGTTTCTGCAGTTGGGCCGAATTATTCTGGGCCATGCATTGTTTTGTGTTAGGCCGATTTAATTGAAGAAGAGGGAGGCACATATATTTACGGGGTATATGTATATTTTATGTTGGGAATAAATCAGAAACATAAGGGTCAGACTAGTAGTTAGACGTGTTTGTTGATTTCGAGAGGTTTGGGGTTCGAGCCTGGTCTAGGGCAATTCTTTTTAGAAAAAGCTTCTAAAGGGTATACTCACTTATATTTTTTTTGTTTTGTTATTATTATGTTTATTATCATTATTATTGTTATTATTGCGATTATTATTGTTATTATTATTATTATTATTATTATTATTATTATTATTATTATTATTATTAAGTATTATTATTATTATTATTTTTATTATCATTTATTATTAGTGTTACCATTATAAATAAATTATCATTTTTTTTTCAATATCAATTTTATTATTATTATTAACATTAACATGATTTTTAAAAAGTATTATTATAATGATTATTATTATAATGATTATTATTATTATTATTAATATTACAAATAAAACAATACCTATTCATTATTATTGTTAACAACATTTTATCAAATAAATATTATATACCTAAAAACATATATATTACATATCACATAAATATAATAGTTATTAAGTAATTATCTAAAGAATGTAAAGGAAATATAGATAACTAAGTTATTAATGAATCGCATAGTTTACTAAAATAACAATAAATAATAAATTTGTTCAATTACCATTATATTTTTTAATAGATATACAATTGATATAGGTTCGTGAATCCGAGGCCAACCCTACAATTATCCATTGTCGTTATATGTATTTTTACTACAAAATATATTAGGTGAGTTTCATTTGCTCCCTTTTACTCATTACATTTTTGGGCTGAGAATACATGCAATGTTTTAATAACTGTTTTACAATATTTATATGCGTGAGTTACATTAATCCCTTTTTAAATGCTTTTGCAATATATATTTTTGGGACTGAGAATACATGCGCTGTTTTTATAACTGTTTTACGAGATGGACACAAGTAATCGAAACTACATTCTATGGTTGGATTATCGAATCGAATATGCACTTTTTATTAAGTCTGGTAATCTAAGAATTAGGGAACAGACACCCTAATTGACACGAACTCTAAAGATAGATCTATCGGGCCCAACAAGCCCCATCCAAAGTACCGGATGCTTTAGTACTTCAAAATTTATATCATGTCCGAAGGAGGATCCCGGAATGATGGGGATATTCTTATATGCATATTGTGAATGTCAGTTACCAGGTGTTCAATCCATATGAATGATATTTTTGTCTCTATGCATGGGACGTATGATTATGAGAAATGGAAGTATGAAATCTTGTGGTCTATTAAAATTATGAAATGATTCTTTATGATAAACTAATGAACTCACCAACCTTTTGGTTGACACTTTAAAGCATGTTTATTCTCAGGTATGAAAGAAGTCTTCCGCTGTGCAATTGCTTGTTTTAAAGATATTACTTGGAATCATTCATGATATATTTCAAAAGACGTTGCATTCGAGTCGTTGAGTTCATCAAGATTATTATTAAGTCAATTATAGTTGGATGTATTATGAAATGGTATACATGTCGTCAACTTTCAATGAAATGAAAGTTTGTCTTTTAAAAACGAATGCAATGTTTGTAAAAATGTATCATATAGAGGTCAAGTACCTCGCGATGTAATCAACTATTGTGATTCGTTTGTAATCGATGTGGACTTCGTCCGGATGGATTAGGACGGGTTATTTCAGTTGGTATCAGAGCGGTGGTCTTAGCGAACCATGTCTGCATTAGTGTGTCTAACTGATAAGTCGTTAGGATGCATTAGTGAGTCTGGACTTCGACCGTGTCTGCATGTCAAAAGTTTTACTTATCATTTTGTGTCAAAAATTACTTGCTTATCATTCTTAGTCTAGACACGTTTTACTGTATTGACTACATGAATAGTGTATAGACAAAATTCATATCTTAGCGTATCTGCTACTTCATATCTTAGCGTATCTGTTACTGTAACTTTGCCTGAAAACTTCCGTAGATTCCTCCTTAACTTATGGGATTTTAGTATTATATATGCATATGTAAATTATGTATTGCAGGGTACTAATCTACATCCTATAATCTATTTCTTATCAAAAATCCTTCATCTGATCGTACGAAATGAATCCTGCAACCAGTTCGAGTCCCTCAGATTCCGATAGTTATTCCGACAGCTATTCCGACATAGATGTTCACCTAAGCTCCGAAAACAGCGTCATCGGTATGAATCAACCAATCAACCATTATCACTTCATCTGATGGGTTCCTAGTTGACTTAATTAATGGAAACGCGCAGAAGGCAATCCCTTCCATCAACCGAATTCACCTCTTGACAATGAACCTGCAGCGTTTACCGGCGAACCTGTTCGAGACACCATTTTCAGTCTCATTTCTAGGGTAACTTGACAAGATCATATTCTATCCACAATTCTGAACCTTATTCATCCGCTCGTTCCGACCGAAAATCATCCTGGAGTAATAAGTCAACGAACTTCGCGCTCGAATAATCAATTCGGAGAATATGGTGCAAAATGTACCAGCTTCAGCAACATCACCGGCACCAACAGTACAATCAATAACAGCACCAGTACCATCAACAATCCATGCTCCAATATTATCATCTGTACTTTGAGTATGATCTTCGTTCGACATGTCGAATATGTAATCTCTAAAGTTTTAAAGATTATTTATTCTAGTTCCAATCGAAAAGCAAATGAGTTTAATATTATATTAACTCATTAAATCCATGAATACATCTGAAGAAAAGATATATGTATATATGTTTTCATAAAGATTGTAATTAAAAATTCTCTTGTACAAACTGTTAATGGTGAAAATATTTTAACGGGTATTTACTATCCTACTTACAACCACAGAAGTACGAATCCGTTCATCACATAATAACCATTTTCACTCAATTTCATATTTAGATTTTGACCTATCAGAATCCAACAAGTGGTATAATGAAGAAATAATGGACACAATAAAAATTGATTAGAAACAGATTAATTAACAATATGAAATTCTATTAAGAATCCACGCTAACAAAATCCTAGCTAACTGTTCTTAGCTAACTGTTAATTCCGTATTACCATTTAATTATCGCAATTTATTTATCGCAGTTTATTTATCGCAATTTACATTCTCGCAATTTTATGTATCGTCATTTAATTTCTATTATTTACTTTACGCACTTTATTTATCGTCATTTAATTTCTGTTATTTATTTTACGCACTTTAAATATTGGGACACGTATACAAGGTTTTTGTAGTGACCCGAACTTTTCCATGTTTATATATATTAATTGAGATTGATATTTACATGATTAAATGTTTCCAACATGTTAAGCAATCAAACTTGTTAAGACTTGATTAATTGAAATATGTTTCATATAGACAATTGACCACCCAAGTTGACCGGTGATTCACGAACGTTAAAACTTGTAAAAACTATATGATGACATATATATGGATATATATATAGTTAACATGATACTATGATAAGTAAACATATCATTAAGTATATTAACAATGAACTACATATGTAAAAACAAGACTACTAACTTAATGATTTTTAAACGAGACATATATGTAACGATTATCGTTGTAAAGACATTTAATGTATATATATCATATTAAGAGATATTCATACATGATAATATCATGGTAAATTAATAATTTAAAATCTCATTTGATATTATAAACATTGGGTTAACAACATTTAACAAGATCGTTAACCTAAAGGTTTCAAAACAACACTTACATGTAACGACTAACGATGACTTAACGACTCAGTTAAAATGTATATACATGTAGTGTTTTAATATGTATTTATACACTTTTGAAACACTTCAATACACTTATCAAAATACTTCTACTTAACAAAAATGCTTACAATTACATCCTCGTTCAGTTTCATCAACAATTCTACTCGTATGCACCCGTATTCATACTCGTACAATACACAGATTTTAGATGTATGTACTATTGGTATATACACTCCAATGATCAGCTCTTAGCAGCCCATGTGAGTCACCTAACACATGTGGGAACCATCATTTGGAAACTAGCATGAAATATCTCATAAAATTACAAAAATATGAGTAATCATTCATGACTTATTTACATGAAAACAAAATTACATATCCTTTATATCTAATCCATACACCAACGACCAAAAACACCTAAAAACACTTTCATTCTTCAATTTTCTTCATCTAATTGATCTCTCTCAAGTTCTATCTTCAAGTTCTAAGTGTTCTTCATATATTTTACAAGTTCTAGTTACATAAAATCAAGAATACTTTCAAGTTTGCTAGCTCACTTCCAATCTTGTAAGGTGATCATCCAACCTAAAGAAATATTTGTTTCTTACAGTAGGTTATCATTCTAATACAAGGTAATAATCATATTCAAACTTTGGTTCAATTTCTATAACTATAACAATCTTATTTCAAGTGATGATCTTACTTGAACTTGTTTTCGTGTCATGATTCTGCTTCAAGAACTTCGAGCCATCCAAGGATCCGTTGAAGCTAGATCCATTTTTCACTTTTCCAGTAGGTTTATCCAAGGAACTTAAGGTATTAATGATGTTCATAACATCATTCGATTCATACATATAAAGCTATCTTATTCGAAGGTTTAAACTTGTAATCACTAGAACATAGTTTAGTTAATTCTAAACTTGTTCGCAAACAAAAGTTAATCCTTCTAACTTGACTTTTAAAATCAACTAAACACATGTTCTATATCTATATGATATGCTAACTTAATGATTTAAAACCTGGAAACACGAAAAACACCGTAAAACCGGATTTACGCCGTCGTAGTAACACCGCGGGCTGTTTTGGGTTAGTTAATTAAAAACTATGATAAACTTTGATTTAAAAGTTGTTATTCTGAGAAAATGATTTTTATTATGAACATGAAACTATATCCAAAAATTATGGTTAAACTCAAAGTGGAAGTATGTTTTCTAAAATGGTCATCTAGACGTCGTTCTTTCGACTGAAATGACTACCTTTACAAAAACGACTTGTAACTTATTTTTCTGACTATAATCCTATACTTTTTCTGTTTAGATTCTAAAATAGAGTTCAATATGAAACCATAGCAATTTGATTCACTCAAAACGGATTTAAAATGAAGAAGTTATGGGTAAAACAAGATTGGATAATTTTTCTCATTTTAGCTACGTGAAAATTGGTAACAAATCTATTCCAACCATAACTTAATCAACTTGTATTGTATATTATGTAATCTTGAGATACCATAGACACGTATACAATGTTTCGACCTATCATGTCGACACATCTATATATATTTCGGAACAACCATAGACACTCTATATGTGAATGTTGGAGTTAGCTATACAGGGTTGAGGTTGATTCCAAAATATATATAGTTTGAGTTGTGATCAATACTGAGATACGTATACACTGGGTCGTGGATTGATTCAAGATAATATTTATCGATTTATTTCTGTACATCTAACTGTGGACAACTAGTTGTAGGTTACTAACGAGGACATCTGACTTAATAAACTTAAAACATCAAAATATATTAAAAGTGTTGTAAATATATTTTGAACATACTTTGATATATATGTATATATTGTTATAGGTTCGTGAATCAACCAGTGGCCAAGTCTTACTTCCCGACGAAGTAAAATTCTGTGAAAGTGAGTTATAGTCCCACTTTTAAAATCTAATATTTTGGGATGAGAATACATGCAGGTTTTATAAATGATTTACAAAATAGACACAAGTACGTGAAACTACATTCTATGGTTGAATTATCGAAATCGAATATGCCCCTTTTTATTAAGTCTGGTAATCTAAGAATTATGGAACAGACACCCTAATTGACGCGAATCCTAAAGATAGATCTATTGGGTCTAACAAACCCCATCCAAAGTACCGGATGCTTTAGTACTTCGAAATTTATATCATATCCGAAGGGTGTCCCGGAATGATGGGGATATTCTTATATATGCATCTTGTTAATGTCGGTTACCAGGTGTTCACCATATGAATGATTTTTATCTCTATGTATGGGATGTGTATTGAAATATGAAATCTTGTGGTCTATTATTATGATTTGATATATATAGGTTAAACCTATAACTCACCAACATTTTTGTTGACGTTTTAAGCATGTTTATTCTCAGGTGATTATTAAGAGCTTCCGCTGTTGCATACTTAAATAAGGACGAGATTTGGAGTCCATGCTTGTATGATATTGTGTAAAAACTGCATTCAAGAAACTTATTTTGTTGTAACATATTTGTATTGTAAACCATTATGTAATGGTCGTGTGTAAATAGGATATTTTAGATTATCATTATTTGATAATCTACGTAAAGCTTTTTAAACCTTTATTGATGAAATAAAGGTTATGGATTGTTTTAAAAATGAATGCAGTATTTGAAAAACGTCTCATATAGAGGTCAAAACCTCGCAACGAAATCAATTAATATGGAACGTTTTTAATCAATAAGAACGGGACATTTCAGTTGGTATCAGAGCGTTGGTCTTAGAGAACCAGAATTTTGCATTAGTGTGTCTTATCGAGTTTGTTAGGATGCATTAGTGAGTCTGGACTTCGACCGTGTTTACTTGAAAAATGATTGCTTAACAAATTTTGTTGGAAACTATATATTTTTAACATGTGAATATTATGTGATATATTAATCTCTTAATGCGTTTGATATTATGTGATAGATGTCTACCTCTAGAGCAAGTCCCATTGACTCACCTAATAATAATGAAGAGTCAAATGTAAATTGGAATGATTCGTGTACTGATTCACAAGTTCCCGAAGAGGAACCGGAAGAAGAGTCGGAACCGGAAGAAGAATCGGAACCGGAAGAAGAATCGGAACCGGATGAAGAAATAGAACCGGTGGGGGAAATAATAAAACGGTTAAGTAAAAGAAAATCCTCAACCAATCGACCAAGGTTAATTATGGTCAATGGTGTTTCCGCCAAGGAAGCAAAATATTGGGAGGATTACCAATTCTCCGATGAATTGGATTCCGACGAGAATTCCGATGATGTTATAGAAATTACCCCAACTGAATTTAAAAAGGCAAAAGAAAATAATAAGGGAAAAGGCATAAAAATAGAGAAATCTAATTCCAACCCCGATGAACTTTATTTGTATCGTCAACCCCCGAAGTCCTTAAGTTGTAACAATGACCCGGGAACCTCTAAACCACCAGGTTTTTCTAAACCAATGTGGAAAATTACGGCTCGTATTAGGGGAACATCATATATCCCTAGAAACTTGGCAAAACGAACCAAAACCGAAGAAGAAGAAACAAGCGAGTCGGAATAAGATAGTTGTATTCGTGTGGTGTAATATATGTAATATAGTGTGCTTATGCTTTATGATATATGTAAAAATTGCTTGTATTAATAAGTATTTTTTTTATGAATCTAACTCTTGTCTATTTTACAGTATAAAAACACAAAATGGATAGACAACCCAATATTTTAAGAGACCTACCCGAAGACATGATTGATGAAATCTTGTCTAGAGTCGGTCAGAATTCTTCGGCACAACTATTTAAGGCGAGATCAGTTTATAACACATTCGAAGAACGTTCCAAGAATGCCTTGGTTTATAAAAGGCTTTCGTTTGAAAGATGGGGGATATCACATTGGGAAATCCATAAGTTACGATGTGTTTACTTTGACGCATATATTGCGGGGAACCCAAATGCTATTTTACGCAATGGGTTAAGAAATTATTTTGACTCAATATATCCGAATATTGGACTTCGTGATTTAGAAAAAGCGGCTAACATGCAATATAAAGAAGCATGTTATGCTTACGGATTAGTAATGTTCGCTTCTCACCAAAGTGAGAACAAGAACATCGGCCTACAACTATTAAACAAAACGTTCCCACAAGTGACGGAGTCGGTAATTGGGGTAAGAAATGAGGTTTTTTGATTGTTACGGGACTGTTGGACATTACGTAACCCTCGTCCCTTTGACGACGTTACAACACGCTGTCTTATCAACGGCCATAACGGTTATGTTCCACAAGACCAAGGATGGGAAGTAGTCCTAGTAAAACCAGAATGCATGACTTGTTTCTGGACGTATGAATTACGTGTCTTTATTGCCTTTGCTGAATGACTTGTGTACTAGCTAGAATTATCTTCACAACTATCTTGTATCAAAGTTATTGTGTGCTATATTTCATGCTTTATGTAAAATAAGCGGTATTGTAAGTTTGTAAAATATTGTATAAAAGTTTGAACGCGAAATATTATTATAATCAGGTTTTCATATAGAATTGTAGTAGTTGAATTGTATATTAGCTACTAAGTATGAACTTAACGGGTAGGTACTACCCGAATTTAAACTTATAAAACGCTAATATGAAGAAAAAGCTTTTATAAATGAGTTCATATTATGCTACGAAGTACTATTAACTACTCTTAATATTCTGTATGATTAACTTGTTCCATTTGACTATTTTGAAGGAAATGGCCCCGACTACTCGACACACCGTGAATATGAATGAAGAGGAATTCCGTACTTTTCTAGCTTCAAACATAGCCGCAGTACAGGCTGCGCTACATACCAACAATAACCTTGGATCTAGCAGTACAGGAAATCGTGTAGGATGCACCTACAAAGAATTCACTGCCTGCAAACCTTTGGAATTTGATGGAACCGAAGGACCGATCGGATTGAAACGGTGGACCGAGAAGGTCGAATCGGTGTTTGCCATAAGTAAGTGTACTGAAGAGGACAAAGTGAAGTACGCTACGCATACCTTCACAGGTTCTGCGTTAACATGGTGGAATACCTATCTAGAGCAAGTGGGACAAGACGATGCGTACGCACTACCGTGGTCAGCATTCAAGCACTTGATGAACGAGAAGTACCGTCCCAGAACCGAGGTCAATAAGCTCAAGACAGAACTTAGAGGGTTACGAACCCAAGGATTTGATATTACCACGTACGAAAGACGATTCACAGAATTGTGCCTATTGTGTCCGGGAGCATTCGAAGATGAGGAAGAGAAGATCGACGCGTTTGTGAAAGGATTACCGGAAAGAATCCAAGAAGATATAAGTTCACACGAGCCCGCCTCCATACAACAGGCATGTAGAATGGCTCACAAACTAGTGAACCAGATTGAAGAAAGAATTAAAGAACAGACTGCTGAAGAGGCCAATGTGAAGCAAGTCAAAAGAAAGTGGGAGGAAAACGGTGATAAGAATCACCAATACAACAACAGCAGCAATTACAACAATAATCGCAACAATTATCCCAACAATCGCAACATCAATCGCAACTACAACAAATGGCCCAACAACAACAACAACAACAACAACAACAGCAACTACAACAATCATCCTAATAACAATAATAACCGCAACAACAACAACAATCAGAAGCAGCTATGCCAAAGGTGTGAAAACAATCACTCGGGGTTCTGCACCAAATTTTGCAACAAGTGTAAAAGAAATGGTCATAGCGCGGCGAAGTGTGAGGTCTACGGACCAGGGGTTAATAGAACGAAAGGAACAAATGGTGTCGGAACGAGTAATGGCGGAGCAAGTAGTGTCAGAGCCAGTTATGCCAATGTAGTTTGTTATAAATGTGGAAAACCGGGCCACATTATTAGAAATTGCCCGAACCAGGAGAACACGAATGGACAAGGCCGCGGAAGAGTTTTCAATATTAATGCGGCAGAGGCACAGGAAGACCCGGAGCTTGTTACGGGTACGTTTCTTATTGACAATAAATCTGCTTACGTTTTATTTGATTCGGGTGCGGATAGAAGCTATATGAGTAGAGATTTTTGTGCTAAATTAAGTTGTCCATTGACGCCTTTGGATAGTAAATTTTTACTCGAATTAGCAAATGGTAAATTAATTTCAGCAGATAATATATGTCGGAATCGAGAAATTAAACTGGTTAGCGAAACATTTAAGATTGATTTGATACCAGTAGAGTTAGGGAGTTTTGATGTGATAATCGGTATGGACTGGTTGAAAGAAGTGAAAGCAGAGATCGTTTGTTACAAAAATGCAATTCGCATTATACGAGAAAAAGGAAAACCCTTAATGGTGTACGGAGAAAAGGGCAACACGAAGCTACATCTTATTAGTAATTTGAAGGCACAAAAACTAATAAGAAAAGGTTGCTATGCTGTTCTAGCACACGTCGAGAAGGTACAAACTGAAGAAAAGAGCATCAATGATGTTCCCATTGCAAAAGAATTTCCCGATGTATTTCCGAAAGAATTACCGGGATTACCCCCACATCGATCCGTTGAATTTCAAATAGATCTTGTACCAGGAGCTGCACCAATAGCTCGTGCTCCTTACAGACTCGCACCCATCGAGATGAAAGAACTGCAAAGCCAATTACAAGAACTTTTAGAGCGTGGTTTCATTCGACCAAGCACATCACCGTGGGGAGCTCCTGTTTTGTTTGTCAAGAAGAAAGATGGTACATTCAGGTTGTGTATCGACTACCGAGAGTTGAACAAACTTACCATCAAGAACCCCTACCCACTACCGAGAATCGACGACTTATTTGATCAACTACAAGGCTCGTCTGTTTATTCAAAGATTGACTTACGTTCCGGGTATCATCAAATGCGGGTGAAAGAAGATGATATTCCAAAGACTGCTTTCAGAACACGTTACAGTCATTACGAGTTTATGGTCATGCCATTTGGTTTAACTAATGCACCAGCTGTGTTCATGGACCTTATTAACCGAGTGTGTGGACCATACCTTGACAAGTTTGTCATTGTTTTCATTGATGACATACTTATTTACTCAAAGAATGACCAAGAACACGGTGAACATTTGAGAAAGGTGTTAGAAGTATTGAGGAAGGAAGAATTGTACGCTAAGTTTTCAAAGTGTGCATTTTGGTTGGAAGAAGTTCAATTCCTCGGTCACATAGTGAACAAAGAAGGTATTAAGGTGGATCCGGCAAAGATAGAAACTGTTGAAAAGTGGGAAACCCCGAAAACTCCGAAACACATACGCCAGTTTTTAGGACTAGCTGGTTACTACAGAAGGTTCATCCAAGACTTTTCCAGAATAGCAAAACCCTTGACTGCATTAACGCATAAAGGGAATAAATTTGAATGGAATGATGAACAAGAGAAAGCGTTTCAGTTATTGAAGAAAAAGCTAACTACGGCACCTATATTGTCATTGCCTGAAGGGAATGATGATTTTGTGATTTATTGTGACGCATCAAAGCAAGGTCTCGGTTGTGTATTAATGCAACGAACGAAGGTGATTGTTATGCGTCTAGACAATTGAAGATTCACGAACAAAATTATACGACGCATGATTTGGAATTAGGCGCGGTTGTTTTTGCATTAAAGACTTGGAGGCACTACTTATATGGGGTCAAAAGTATTATATATACCGACCACAAAAGTCTTCAACACATATTTAATCAGAAACAACTGAATATGAGGCAGCGTAGGTGGATTGAATTGCTGAATGATTACGACTTTGAGATTCGTTACCACCCGGGAAAGGCAAATGTGGTAGCCGATGCCTTGAGCAGGAAGGACAGAGAACCCATTCGAGTAAAATCTATGAATATAATGATTCATAATAACCTTACTACTCAAATAAAGGAGACGCAACAAGGAGTTTTAAAAGAGGGAAATTTAAAGGATGAAATACCCAAAGGATCGAAGAAGCATCTTAATATTCGAGAAGACGGAACCCGGTATAGGGCTGAAAGGATTTGGGTACCAAAATTTGGAGATATGAGAGAAATGGTACTTAGAGAAACTCATAAAACCAGATACTCAATACATCCTGGAATGGGGAAGATGTACAAGGATCTCAAGAAACATTTTTGGTGGCCGGGTATGAAAGCCGATGTTGCTAAATATGTAGGAGAATGTTTGACGTGTTCTAAGGTCAAAGCTGAGCATCAGAAACCATCAGGTCTACTTCAACAACCCGAAATCCCGGAATGGAAATGGGAAAACATTACCATGGATTTCATCACTAAATTGCCAAGGACTGCAAGTGGTTTTGATACTATTTGGGTAATAGTTGATCGTCTCACCAAATCAGCACACTTCCTGCCAATAAGAGAAGATGACAAGATGGAGAAGTTAGCACGACTGTATTTGAAGGAAGTCGTCTCCAGACATGGAATACCAATCTCTATTATCTCTGATAGGGATGGCAGATTTATTTCAAGATTCTGGCAGACATTACAGCAAACATTAGGAACTCGTCTAGACATGAGTACTGCCTATCATCCACAAACTGATGGACAGAGCGAAAGGACGATACAAACGCTTGAAGACATGCTACGAGCATGTGTTATTGATTTCGGAAACAGTTGGGATCGACATCTACCGTTAGCAGAATTTTCCTACAACAACAGCAACCATTCAAGCATTGAGATGGCGCCATTTGAAGCACTTTATGGTAGAAAGTGCAGGTCTCCGATTTGTTGGAGTGAAGTGGGGGATAGACAGATTACGGGTCCGGATATTATACAAGAAACTACCGAGAAGATCATCCAAATTCAACAACGGTTGAAAACCGCCCAAAGTCGACAAAAGAGCTACGCTGACATTAAAAGAAAAGATATAGAATTTGAAATTGGAGAGATGGTCATGCTTAAAGTTGCACCTTGGAAAGGCGTTGTTCGATTTGGTAAACGAGGGAAATTAAATCCAAGGTATATTGGACCATTCAAGATTATTGATCGTGTCGGACCAGTAGCTTACCGACTTGAGTTACCTCAACAACTCGCGGCTGTACATAACACTTTCCACGTCTCGAATTTGAAGAAATGTTTTGCTAAAGAAGATTTCACTATTCCGTTAGATGAAATCCAAATCAACGAAAAACTCCAATTCATCGAAGAACCCGTCGAAATAATAGATCGTGAGGTTAAAAGACTTAAGCAAAACATGATACCAATTGTTAAGGTTCGATGGAATGCTCGTAGAGGACCCGAGTTCACCTGGGAGTGTGAAGATCAGATGAAGAAGAAATACCCGCATCTATTTCCAGAAGATACGTCAACACCTTCAACAGCTTAAAATTTCGGGACGAAATTTATTTAACGGGTAGGTACTGTAGTGACCCGAACTTTTCCATGTTTATATATATTAATTGAGATTGATATTTACATGATTAAATGTTTCCAACATGTTAAGCAATCAAACTTGTTAAGACTTGATTAATTGAAATATGTTTCATATAGACAATTGACCACCCAAGTTGACCGGTGATTCACGAACGTTAAAACTTGTAAAAACTATATGATGACATATATATGGATATATATATAGTTAACATGATACTATGATAAGTAAACATATCATTAAGTATATTAACAATGAACTACATATTTAAAAACAAGACTACTAACTTAATGATTTTTAAACGAGACATATATGTAACGATTATCGTTGTAAAGACATTTAATGTATATATATATCATATTAAGAGATATTCATATATGATAATATCATGGTAAATTAATAATTTAAAATCTCATTTGATATTATAAACATTGGGTTAACAACATTTAACAAGATCGTTAACCTAAAGGTTTCAAAACAACACTTACATGTAACGACTAACGATGACTTAACGACTCAGTTAAAATGTATATACATGTAGTGTTTTAATATGTATTTATACACTTTTTAAACACTTCAATACACTTATCTAAATACTTCTACTTAACAAAAATGCTTACAATTACATCCTCATCTCAGTTTCATCAACAATTCTACTCGTATGCACCCGTATTCGTACTCGTACAATACACAGCTTTTAGATGTATGTACTATTGGTATATACACTCCAATGATCAGCTCTTAGCAGCCCATGTGAGTCACCTAACACATGTGGGAACCATCATTTGGCAACTAGCATGAAATATCTCATAAAATTACAAAAATATGAGTAATCATTCATGACTTATTTACATGAAAACAAAATTACATATCCTTTATATCTAATCCATACACCAACGACCAAAAACACCTAAAAACACTTTCATTCTTCAATTTTCTTTATCTAATTGATCTCTCTCAAGTTCTATCTTCAAGTTCTAAGTGTTCTTCATATATTTTACAAGTTCTAGTTACATAAAATCAAGAATACTTTCAAGTTTGCTAGCTCACTTCCAATCTTGTAAGGTGATCATCCAACCTCAATAAATCTTTGTTTATTACAGTAGGTTATCATTCTAATACAAGGTAATAATCATATTCAAACTTTGGTTCAATTTCTATAACTATAACAATCTTATTTCAAGTGATGATCTTACTTGAACTTGTTTTCGTGTCATGATTCTGCTTCAAGAACTTCGAGCCATCCAAGGATCCGTTGAAGCTAGATCCATTTTTCTCTTTTCCATTAGGTTTATCCAAGAAACTTAAGGTAGTAATGATGTTCATAACATCATTCGATTCATACATATAAAGCTATCTTATTCGAAGGTTTAAACTTGTAATCACTAGAACATAGTTTAGTTAATTCTAAACTTGTTCGCAAACAAAAGTTAATCCTTATAACTTGACTTTTAAAATCAACTAAACACATGTTCTATATCTATATGATATGCTAACTTAATGATTTAAAACCTGGAAACACGAAAAACACCGTAAAACCGGATTTACGCCGTCGTAGTAACACCGCGGGCTGTTTTGGGTTAGTTAATTAAAAACTATGATAAACTTTGATTTAAAAGTTGTTATTCTGAGAAAATGATTTTTATTATGAACATGAAACTATATCCAAAAATTATGGTTAAACTCAAAGTGGAAGTATGTTTTCTAAAATGGTCATCTAGACGTCGTTCTTTCGACTGAAATGACTACCTTTACAAAAACGACTTGTAACTTATATTTCCGACTATAAACCTATACTTTTTCTTTTTAGATTCATAAAATAGAGTTCAATATGAAACCATAGCAATTTGATTCACTCAAAACGGATTTAAAATGAAGAAGTTATGGGTAAAACAAGATTGGATAATTTTTCTCATTTTAGCTACGTGAAAATTGGTAACAAATCTATTCCAACCATAACTTAATCAACTTGTATTGTATATTATGTAATCTTGAGATACCATAGACACGTATACAATGTTTCGACCTATCATGTCGACACATCTATATATATTTCGGAACAACCATAGACACTCTATATGTGAATGTTGGAGTTAGCTATACAGGGTTGAGGTTGATTCCAAAATATATATAGTTTGAGTTGTGATCAATACTGAGATACGTATACACTGGGTCGTGGATTGATTCAAGATAATATTTATCGATTTATTTCTGTACATCTAACTGTGGACAACTAGTTGTAGGTTACTAACGAGGACAGCTGACTTAATAAACTTAAAACATCAAAATATATTAAAAGTGTTGTAAATATATTTTGAACATACTTTGATATATATGTATATATTGTTATAGGTTCGTGAATCAACCAGTGGCCAAGTCTTACTTCCCGACGAAGTAAAAATATGTGAAAGTGAGTTATAGTCCCACTTTTAAAATCTAATATTTTGGGATGAGAATACATGCAGGTTTTATAAATGATTTACAAAATAGACACAAGTACGTGAAACTACATTCTATGGTTGAATTATCGAAATCGAATATGCCCCTTTTTATTAAGTCTGGTAATCTAAGAATTAGGGAACAGACACCCTAATTGACACGAATCCTAAAGATAGATCTATTGGGTCTAACAAACCCCATCCAAAGTACCGGATGCTTTAGTACTTCGAAATTTATATCATATCTGAAGGGTGTCCCGAAATGATGGGGATATTCTTATATATGCATCTTGTTAATGTCGGTTACCAGGTGTTCACCATATGAATGATTTTTATCTCTATGTATGGGATGTGTATTGAAATATGAAATCTTGTGGTCTATTGTTACGATTTGATATATATAGGTTAAACCTATAACTCACCAACATTTTTGTTGACGTTTTAAGCATGTTTATTCTCAGGTGATTATTAAGAGCTTCCGCTGTTGCATACTTAAATAAGGACGAGATTTGGAGTCCATGCTTGTATGATATTGTGTAAAAACTGCATTCAAGAAACTTATTTTGTTGTAACATATTTGTATTGTAAACCATTATGTAATGGTCGTGTGTAAATAGGATATTTTAGATTATCATTATTTGATAATCTACGTAAAGCTTTTTAAACCTTTATTGATGAAATAAAGGTTATGGTTTGTTTTAAAAATGAATGCAGTCTTTGAAAAACGTCTCATATAGAGGTCAAAACCTCGCAACGAAATCAATTAATATGGAACGTTTTTAATCAATAAGAACGGGACATTTCAGTTTTGACATATCATATCGACGCATCTATACATATTATTTGAAATCACCATAGACACTCTATATGCAGTAATGATGGAGTTCTCTATACAGGGTTGAGGTTGATTCTCAAATAATATATATACTTTGAGTTGTGATCGAGTCTGAGACGTATACGGGTCACGACACGTATTAATTAATTCGAATATTATATATTAAACTATGTATATGAATTATTGGACTAATCAACTGAGGACTACCAACAATGGACAATTAAAATGAATTAAAATATTGATTATAACATATGAAACTAAACAATTCTTCAAGTTTGCCACTTGATTTCATCATAAACCTCATTTGTATCTTGACGATTACAATCAGCATTCAAAACTTTCATGATTCTTGAAAACACCTCAATCGGGAGGGTGAATCAACCGCACTCCATCTACGGAAGAAAAGATTTATGCATATAGTTATGTACCTGAAAAATTCTCAGAATTTGTATAAACGTTTAACACGTATCTGTGCTAGCTCCTATGGCGTTGTTATCACCGAAAATAACTTTGCAATTCCTTTCCAAATTAGCCAATTTTGTCACAGCTTCAGCAATTCAACTTTGACTTTTCATTCGAAGTAACCTTACTATAAATCCTGATATATACGATTACCCTTTTAATACCGGAGAATTCTTTTATATTCCACCATATTACCAGCAGACGTACCAGCAACCTCGTTGCTTCTTGACTTAAATCTCTTTGACAAATCATTATATTTATTCATTGAAACCCTATCATATACTCATCCACATTTTGTAACGAGAACTGCCATACCAATTACCGGGAATCAGCAATCAGTACTTTGAAAACTCACATCATATCTACATGAACAGTTATATGTATGACATTTATCGCTTAGAATTACGATCACTCATTCTGAAATTCTGAAAAACACACAGTCACAAATCAATACTCTGAATGTTGAAAAAGCTGAATGAAGCAGCAGAAATCATAGACAACTATAAACGCCCTTAATCATCGGAAGTTTGATGATAAAGCATAGTATGTTGGAAAAGCTCAGAAAGGTTGGAACTGAAAAACGGATTGAGCTAACCACGAAGGAGACCAAGGACAAATACAAGGACCATACCATATATTCAAAGAATCCAGATAATTCTGGATCCGATGAAACCTTCAATGAATATTTTGCTCCGAAGTCATGTTAAAATCTTGCGGAAAATCTTTCTCCATCAACCATCGAACTTAGAAATTCCAAAATATCATCATCAATATCTTCGATATTTCTGAGGATATTTTCATAAATATTCTCGTCCGAAATTATATACCTCTTCGTGCTTCCTGTGTTTCATTATATTAGAAACTTCTGTAAAATCTAAGTTTAATTTATGAATAAATTTTTGAGAAATGTAAAGAAATTGATGCATGAATTAGTATAATATAATGACACTTGATCAACGTTATTATATTACAGTAAGTCATGTTGAGTTTCTAATGGAACGTGATGATTCACAGATCATATCGTCATCATGTGCCATGTTACATAACACTTTCATTCAAATTAACTTCTGAACATATCAAGAAAATATATTCTTGATAGTTCTATTCTCAGTGATTCTGGAAATTTGACAAATCAAATCGTGCTAATACGTTCTTTCTTGTTTAGAACATGATGTTCATTCGAAACTCCATACTTATGAATTCTGGACCATTACTTGCTTTACTAGAGGTCGAGAAGATAATAAAAAGATAAAGAGCTCTAAAATATATGAGAAAATAAAGCCCAATAACAACACGGAGATTACAAACCGCGGATATTAATACGGATAGCAATATAAAGACACGGTATAATTAAGAATAGTATCACTCCAAGGTAATAGTAGAATTAAACAGATTCTTCTGATGAAAGATTGAAAAGAAGGATGACAGAAATGATAATTAGAAAAATATCAAGGATTAGAACTGGATTAAGCATTTTCACAATCTTTTGGATGTATGAACTAAGAAAGAAAGTATAGGAATGGTGAGAATAATGGAATGGAAGAGCTTAATTTGTAATGGAAATATCAGACAGAGTAATCGAGACACATCACCATATTTAATTATAGAGATCTTAATTTTCTTACTCACCGAAGAATAAAATCTTTTAAGATTTCGAAGATTTTCTCTAAATCCCTTGAATTCCGGAATTCCATCAAGACAACATCAAAAGTTAATACGAACCTTATTTTTTTTCCTAAATTCAGCCATGACTAGTTAAAAGTTATGATGAAACATGTCCTTCTTATTTCACTCTTCCGTGATAGCTTCATTCGTACGCTTCGAATAATCGAATTGTTATTCCATATTACTCAATGATGATAAAACTCTATTTATCAGCTCATATTCGTCAAGAAAACATATTTATTGTTAGCCATGATGACCTCACTCAAATTTCAGGACGAAATTTCTTTAACGGGTAGGTACTGTGATGACCCGAATTTAAACTTAATCTTCATATGAATTCGACATGATAAGCATAGTCTATAATATTGAAATCTCAAAAAAACTATGAACTGTGTTCATGTATACATTTGACCTTTGACTATCCCTGACGATTCACGAACATTGGTCGTAAATAAATAGGTATATATAAACATAAATATATGGACATATATAATATTTTGAATCCATAAAGTATACTTTAAACATTATGAATTAAGAATGTAAAATGATAAATAGAATAAATAAATTGCCACTATACATATATGTTATTATGAGGTTATATATGAATTCTAATAAAAGTTATTAATATATTGTGATATATAATATTTAATAAATACTATTATATAATATAGTGTAAAGTTAATATATTATTTGTAATTACAAGTTAAAATATAAATGTTATATCAATAATATTATTATTACTTTCATTATTATTACTAATATTAATATTAATATTAATATTAATATTAATATTGATATTAATGTTTGTGTAATTAGTATTATTAACTCTAATATGAGATATAAAATAAATAAAATTTGATAAGTATAAGTTATTATATTATTATTATATCTACATTATTTATAAATCATAAAAACAGGAAGATATATATATACGATTCTGTTTAACATAGCTTTCAAACTATTCTTAATTGATTCTTCAATCTATAATTTCGTACAATTCATGAATCAGCCACAGGAACTATCCAAAAATCTGTTTCAAATCCTTTTCATCTTTTTACTTTTATTTATTTATATTTCTGTTCCTGATTGATAAATTCCTGTCGACCATTCCTACTATAAGTCAATCAATTAACTTATGTGCCAGATAAAATCCATTCAATATCCACTACGTATGACAACCCAACTAAACCACCAACAACATCATCGTTACATTATTTAATTACTAAACGAAACTCACTTCATCTACATGTTCTTTGTTGACAACCAACACTAAATCACTCACAACCCATATTAATAATCATATCAACACCTTCATCAAATTCATCATCAGAGACCACATTAATCATGACAACCCAAACCAAGAACCATCAATCAACTACCTTCTTTAACCCTCGATAACCACCATGAACTATCACTTTGATCACCTTAGACCCATGAACGAACCACTGAATACAGTGACAATTTTTCTGTTTCCATTCCATGCCGCTGCTACCGACTGCCACCTAATACTATTTGACAGCCCAACCCTCGCGAACCATCATAGATAAATAAAAGGTTGATACCATTTTTTTTCTGTTTTAAACGAACTCACAAAACTCCAACTACACGTTTTCTGTTTCTGCAAACGGGTTGAACAACCCACCATCTGTTACAATCAAAGTTTTCATTATTGTTGCATTCTATTAAACCCAAAACAAAACTGAATATTCAGTTGATATTATATTTAGGATTTGTGTCCAAAACCGTCAAGTTGAAAACCACTTATTCCATTGCATCTATTTTTGTTGATCGAAGCCCAACTCTTGCTACTGCTCGATGAAGATGTAATGATTCAATAATTCATGATTTGATGATGATGGTTAAACAAGGGAGACGATGAATAATAATGATGATCTTTATAATCGATACATTATGATATAGAGAATTATAGTTGGTGATGAAGTGGTTAACATAATATTATATTGATACAAAGATGCTGCACTTTTTCTTTCCTCTTCTTTTAACCGACAAGTATCAACCAATTTGGTGATTAAAGATTATATTTTCTTTTGCTGTGGAGCCAAGCAATATTACGCATGCATCATGTTGCCTTGGATTCCTATGGTGGGCCGAAGTCCCTAATAGTTTAGAGATGGTTGATGACGTTTGTACAACTGAACTATATTACTACTCGATTTATTTATGACATAAATAATGATTGATGATATCGTGATGTTGATGAGGTTTTTAGATAATGGTTAGATGTTCGATTATGATATTGATTAGGTGATGATGTAATGAGGATTCATCACTAATAATTTATTTATTTTTCCTCCTCCTGCGTTTTTTTTTCTTTTTCCTTCGAACTAAACCACAAACCTCTACAACCGGTATTCAGTAATTGCTAACGGGATTTGGGCCACATGTTCCTGTTTCTGCAGTTGGGCCGAATTATTCTGGGCCATGCATTGTTTTGTGTTAGGCCGATTTAATTGAAGAAGAGGGAGGCACATATATTTACGGGGTATATGTATATTTTATGTTGGGAATAAATCAGAAACATAAGGGTCAGACTAGTAGTTAGACGTGTTTGTTGATTTCGAGAGGTTTGGGGTTCGAGCCTGGTCCAGGGCAATTCTTTTCAGAAAAATCTTCTAAAGGGTATACTCACTTATATTTTTTTTGTTTTGTTATTATTATGTTTATTATCATTATTATTGTTATTATTGCGATTATTATTGTTGTTATTATTATTATTATTATTATTATTATTATTATTATTATTATTATTATTATTATTATTATTATTATTATTATTAAGTATTATTATTATTATTATTATTTTTATTATCATTTATTATTAGTGTTACCATTATAAATAAATTATCATTTTTTTTTTCATTATCAATTTTATTATTATTATTAACATTAACATGATTTTTAAAAAGTATTATTATAATGATTATTATTATTATAATAATTATTATTATTATTAATATTACAAATAAAACAATACCTATTCATTATTATTGTTAACAACATTTTATCAAATAAATATTATATACCTAAAAACATATATATTACATATCACATAAATATAATAGTTATTAAGTAATTATCTAAAGAATGTAAAGGAAATATAGATAACTAAGTTATTAATGAATCGCATAGTTTACTAAAATAACAATAAATAATAAATTTGTTCAATTACCATTATATGTTTTAATAGATATACAATTGATATAGGTTCGTGAATCCGAGGCCAACCCTACATTTATCCATTGTCGTTATATGTATTTTTACTACAAAATACATTAGGTGAGTTTCATTTGCTCCCCATTACTCATTACATTTTTGGGCTGAGAATACATGCAATATTTTAATAACTGTTTTACAATATTTATATGCGTGAGTTTCATTAATCCCTTTTTAAATGCTTTTGCAATATATATTTTTGGGACTGTGAATACATGCGCTGTTTTTATAACTGTTTTACGAGATGGACACAAGTAATCGAAACTACATTCTATGGTTGGATTATCGAATCGAATATGCCCTTTTTATTAAGTCTGGTAATCTAAGAATTAGAGAACAGACACCCTAATTGACGCGAACTCTAAAGATAGATCTATCGGGCCCAACAAGCCCCATCCAAAGTACCGGATGCTTTAGTACTTCGAAATTTATATCATGTCCGAAGGAGGATCCCGGAATGATGGGGATATTCTTATATGCATATTGTGAATGTCGGTTACCAGGTGTTCAATCCATATGAATGATATTTTTGTCTCTATGCATGGGACGTATGATTATGAGAAATGGAAGTATGAAATCTTGTGGTCTATTAAAATTATGAAATGATTCTTTATGATAAACTAATGAACTCACCAACCTTTTGGTTGACACTTTAAAGCATGTTTATTATCAGGTATGAAAGAAGTCTTCCGCTGTGCAATTGCTTGTTTTAAAGATATTACTTGGAATCATTCATGATATATTTCAAAAGGCGTTGCATTCGGGTCGTTGAGTTCATCAAGATTATTATTAAGTCAATTATAGTTGGATGTATTATGAAATGGTATACATGTCGTCAACTTTCAATGAAATGAAAGTTTGTCTTTTAAAAACGAATGCAATGTTTGTAAAAATGTATCATATAGAGGTCAAGTACCTCGCGATGTAATCAACTATTGTGATTCATTTGTAATCGATGTGGACTTCGTCCGGATGGATTAGGACGGGTTATTTCACCTTCCATCCACCGCATTGCCCTCTTGGCGAAGAACCTGAAGCACTTACCGGCGAACCTATCCGAAACACCATTTTCTCTCTTATTTCTAGAGTGTCTCGTCACGATTACGTACTACACCAAATTCTAGATTTTATTTATCCACTCGTCCGAACCGACAATCACCCCGGTGTAATAGAAGAAGTCAACGAGCTTCGCGCTCGGGTAGTGGCTTTGGAGAATATGGTGCAAAGGTTACAAACACCAGCAGCAGCACCAGCAGCATAAACAGTACCACCAACAGTACCATCACCACCACCAACAACAACATCCACATCCCACACCACAACATCACAATCTGTATCTCAAACATCAACGTCATACGCCCTGTAAATATCTAGGAATATCAACAACAACAAACAATGAAGTATTAATTCATAAACTTCATTGAAGAGATATCTCTGCGACAGTTATGTAATCTCCAAAATCTTAGAGATTATTTAATTCTGACAGTAAATCGGATGAGTGAACGGAGATGTAGAGTAGAAACTTTGATCGAAAATGGTGTACGATTTACAAGCTAGAATTGTTTTACCAACAGCATCAACAGGACCGTAGCATCATCAACACAGTTAGTGCCGTCAGTATCGTCAGAATCAACAGCACCTGTAACATCACAAACTCTGTCAGTTCAAGAATCATTGTGGACATCATTACGAATCAACAAAAAATATATTGTATCAACGAGTTATGAAGTATTAACTCATTTCCAATCGAAAGATTTATATGTATATTTTATATGTATAAATTTTTAAACCATAATAAATCTTCCCGTACTAAGCTATTATGTGTGAATCTTAACTACTCAGTTAATTCATATTACAAATATGCAATGATGTACGTCCTTCGTCCGCAACTTAACCATCGTTAATTACAATCTCTGTCTCAATTCAATAAAATTCCAATTCATAATAAATCAAGCGTATTATTCGAATATATGTTTGATTTTACACTTTCATCATCGATGTACTCAAAACTTTTCAAATAACATCATTCGTACCTTGCGAAGTTCACAAGAGTTTCACGAAAACCAACAAATAACAAAGTAATGATTCATAATTTCAATATTATTGAAGAAATACTTATGCAATTTATAAAGTTTTAGGGATTACTCAATTCTAGTTCCAACCATAAAACAAATGAGTTTAATTTAATATTAACTCATTAAATCTATATTACATCTAAAGAAAATATACACATATATTTTCATAAAGACTGTAATAAACTTCTTTTGTACAAAATATTAATTGTGAAAAAAAAAATTTAACGGGTAGGTAATACCCGAGAGATATATAAATTCACAATTAATATATTACATTTTTCGAAAATGATTCAGCAATCATCAACTATACTCCCTACTTTCACAACAATATCCATTCTTTCATATAAATCAAAACAATCATACTCATTCAAATTCAATTACATATTTTGATTTTGAAATCGCATAATTCAATTCAAAACATAACCAGTATCATCACTCTTAGATTCCTATATCTTTCAAAGCTATACTTTGACTTCAAAACTGTGTTAGAACATCATATGTATTAACGATTACAATATGTGCTCAAACCCTTCGAAATTCCTGAAGACACTTCAACTGAGGAACAATCGAGATGATGATCCAACCACATGTTACCCACAGTTATACACCTGAAAAACTCTCAAAACCCAAGTCATAGTTCGATACATATCCGTGTTAGACCCTTTGGCATTTACTAGCTAAAATAACTTTTCAATTCCGTTTCAAAATAGACAGTTTTGTCACAGCTCCAGCAAGTCAACTTCGACTTCTCAATCAAAACAGTCTTATTATAACCTCGATAGATACGTTTCCCTTTTGCCAACGTTATCGGGGAATCGTTTATATTCACCACATTAGCAATAAACTTACCAACAACTTCACTGATCTTTGACTTTCCAAAAACAAAATCATTATAATTATCGAAACCCTATCATATATTCATTCGTACCTTATAACAAGAATTGCCATACCAATTATTGAGAATCAGCAATCAGTATTTTGAAACCTCACAGCATGTCTACATCAACAATTACATATACACACAATGTCTACCTCCAAGACTTACATTCTTTGAATGAGAAATTTCTGAAAAAACACCCTAAACTGCGAACCAGTTCTCGAAATTTTGAAAAATGCTGATGAAGCAACAAAAACTGTAAACGACCTTAACAGTAAAAAGTTGGATGATAAAGGATAGTATATTGGCAAAGCTCAGAAAAAGAGAAGCTTTGGAACTGAAAAACGGATTGAGCAAAGTATGAAGGAGGCTGTGGACAAATCACAAAGGCTGAACCTGCCTTCAAAGAATCCAAATGATTCAGTACTTGCTGAAGTCATTAACGAATACCTTGCTCCTGACTCTAAACCCCTGCGGACAATATCCTTCATCATCCTCTGATATTAGACATTCTAAGATATCATCGTATCTTTCATTATAAATATCATCCATACTTCTGAAGATATTTTTATAATTATTCTTATCTGAAATCATTTATCTCTTCGCTCTATCTGTATTATATCATAAAAGAAACTATTTTAGTTTCTAAATTCTGAAACATTCGGGTTTAAAATAGGAATATTCTTGAAGAAGTGTTGGGAGCTGAAGCATTAGTTAGTATAATATAATGACACTTGATCAACGTGATTATATTACAGTAATTCATGCTGAGTTTCTAAATGGAACATGATGATTCACAGATCATAACGTCATCATGTGCTATGTTACATGACTCTTGTATTCTCTTTGATCTCTAAATATCAAGAAAATATTTCTTGATGATTCGGCCTTTTCCGAGGTATTCTGGTAATTTGACAAGTCAAGATCGTGCCATTACAATTTCCTTCCTAGAAAATTAACAATGTTCATTCCGAAATTTATATCTGCGAACTCTGGACCATTACAAGCGGTGCTTAATCGCAAGAAGAAGAAACGAAAGGACAAAGCTCCGAACTAGAAATGGGAGTATAAATCATAGCAAATAGAAGAGAGCATTAACTGTGGATGATAATGATTATAGAAGAAGCAAGGACTTTGAAATATAAGGGAAGATATAAAACCCAACAACAACCCATAAATCACAAACCGTATATATCAATGCATATAGCAATATAAAGACACGGGAGAACTAAAAACACTATAAAACCAAGAGTATAGTAGAAGTAAATAGATTTTTCCGGAGGCAGATGAAAAAGAAGAGCGACAGATATGAAAGTGAGGAGTATATCAAGAATCAGCACTGGATGAAGCATATTGACAAATACTTTAAAATTTGAGTTGAGAAGGTGTGAGTTGTAAGAAAACAAAGGAGGTGGATTTATAGTGAAATATCCGACAGAGAAATCAAAATGGATTATCTCATTAATTCGAAGAGGAACATAATTTCCTTAATCACCGAATAATCAAATCCAATATAGATTACAAAGATTTTCTTTTCGGAGATCAATCGTGATGACGTCAAAAGATATGACGAATCACTATTATCTTATTTCATTCATTTACGATAACTTCACTCACATGCTCCGTGTAATCGAATTATTTTATCCATGCTTCTTGAACATGATAAAACTCTATAATCGTTATAATAACATTCTCATTGTTAGTCATGACGACCTCTATCAAATTTCGGGACGAAATTTCTTTAACGGGTAGGTACTGTGACGACCCGGAAATTTCCGACCAAATTTAAACTTTAATCTTTATATTATTCCGACACGATAAGCAAAGTTTGTTAACTTAAATCTCAAGAATTTTAAACTGTGTTCATACATTCATTATAACCTCGACCAAATTCTGACGATTCACGAACCGTTATATATAAATAGATATGTATATGTATATATATATATATTATAACTTGAGAATATTAATAAAGTATTAAACGTATAATACTTTACACGAACGTATTTGTTTCAATATGATTTTTGACAAAATTAAAAAAAATATATTAAATGATTGAATTATCAGAAACATTGAATTATGATTACAAGTCTCTGTTGAGAGGTCC
Organism: Rutidosis leptorrhynchoides; assembly: GCF_046630445.1. Taxonomy (NCBI): domain Eukaryota; kingdom Viridiplantae; phylum Streptophyta; class Magnoliopsida; order Asterales; family Asteraceae; genus Rutidosis; species Rutidosis leptorrhynchoides. The sequence continues at coordinate 299,840,460 of NC_092339.1, forward strand.
ACTATGATTTGAGAAAATCTATTCTTCTTAACGATATTCAGAATAATTTGTAAAGCTATTTATAAATAAAAACAAAAAGTGTCATTTACGAAAGTTAGACAAAAGTTAGTGGAGAATTGGTTTCCATAATATTCTATTAATCTATTTTCAAACGTACAAAGACATTTTCAGTTTAAAAAGAACTTTATTATTAAAACGTATATAACTTTTATAAATATCTAGAATCACTTTTGACAACTCATTATTTAACTAGTATAATAAATATAACGATATTTATATTTTATTTCATTAAATATATATAATGATTTAAATTAATATTATATATATTTATACGCGTATTATATATATATATAGTTTTTATACTTTTACTATACTTTAACTTTACCTTTACTTTACTTTTACTTTACTTTAACTTTAATAATTCATACTTTAATAATTCACTTTAATAATTTATACTTTAATAATTCACTTTAATAATTCATACTTTAATAATTTACTTTAATAATTCATACTTTAATAATTCACTTTAATAATTCATACTTTAATAATTCACTTTAATAATTCATACTTTAATAATTCACTTTAATAATTCAAAAATCTATTATAAATAGAATTCAATAGGTTTCATTATTTCATAGAAACTTGAAAATATATTTCTCTAAACTCTCTCAATCGATTTATATATATATATATATATATATATATATATATATATATATATATATATATATATATATATATATATATATATATATATTGCTCTGTATTATTTCAAGATATTATTAGTATACATAAAATATTACGACGGAGTGCTGTCCGAGTGATTTCAAAATAGTTTTTTTTGAATGAGTCGAAGCTAAGGAAATTATGGGTTATAGCTATGGAAGTGATGAGTATGGTTCATGGGTATGCTCGTGAGTTCAATCTAGTGTTTATCATCTCCGTTGCGTCTACGTACTTTCCTGCAATATTGAATCTCAATATTGATACGTTCGTGAATCCAAGGCCAACCTTACACTTGTTAAATGACGTTATATATATTTTTACTACGAAATACAGTATGGTGAGTTTCATTTGCTCCCTTTTTATATATATTTTTGGGCTGAGAATACATGCGCTGATTTATAAATGTTTTACGAAATAGGCACAAGTACTAAAACTAATTCTATGTGGGTTTAAACCAGAAATATACCCTTAGCTTGGTAACATTAAACTACTTGTCTATGTACGGTAGGCGCGAATCCTAAAGATAGATCTATTGGGCCTGACAAACCCCATCCTGACTATGGAATGCTTTAGTACTTCGAGGTTTATATAACACACCTGATTCGGTGTACTTTCAGAGGGTAAAACATGAACGTTAAGGCTTGTTACCAGGTGCCTACAACTTATAGAATACTTTTATACACTTGCGAGTGTACATATATTTATAAACGGAAATCTTGTGGTCTATTAATATATTGAAATGATTATTATGATAAACCTATGAACTCACCAACCTTTGGGTTGACACTTTAAAGCATGTTTATTCTCAGGTATTAAAGAAATCTTCCGCTGTGCATTAGCTCATTTTAAGGATATTACTTGGAGTCATTCATGACATATTTTGAAAGACGTTGCATTCGAGTCATTGAGTTCATCAAGATTATTATTAAGCCAATTATAGTTGGATGTATTATGAAATGGTGTGCATGCCGTCAACTTTCGTTGTAAAGAAAGTTTGTCTTTTAAAAACGAATGCAATGTTTGTAAAATGTATCATATAGAGGTCAAATACCTTGCGATGTAATCAACTATTGTGAATCGTTTATAATGTATATGAACGGGTCCTTTCAAAATCATTGGCACAAATTACTTATTAAGATTTACACGGTTCATCTAATCGACTAATGAATGAAAACAACATGCTTGAGATTATAGAAGAAAAAGAAACGCTTGTTGTTTTGTGAAGTATGGATCGTGGTATAGTTATATGTAGCATCGATATAATTATATATGTTTTGCTCAATACATCACACAAAGATGTAACATATCATTTAGTATAATTATTATCATTGTATTTATATTTATATTATTATATATACATTCATGTATCAACTATCTTCATGATTCAATCAACATCACCTTTTCTCAAACCATTATTCTTATCTTACTAGTGTTCCTTTGTGTTACTGTAATTATTTTTGATTGCTTCACTCCTTTGTGTATATATTATTATGTACATGCATGGATGAGTATTCAAAACTCACAAAATAATTAACATCATTAAATTATTTAGTACTTCTATCTTTAATTTGTTATAAGTCTCCATCTATTTTCTATATATGTATATATACATATAAAAACTCACATGCTTGACTAATCCACACACATACACACGACATAATCAAGGTGTAAATCAACACCCACTTGAATTATCTTTATATTACTTTTCCTTTTCTCAATCACTTGCTACTTTAGTTATTTGTACAATCAACTAATCAATTCAATCATAATTCAATCATCTACACTACACTTCTATTCCTAATTGATATCCCACCATCTATCTAATTTATATATTCTTTTTTGATAATAAAAACATACATATGCAAATGCATAAACTGCACACCTATCACCCTTTCTCTTATTTCTTATATGAACCATCACCCATTAATTGCCAACACTTGTTTAATGATCACCACAAAAACGCCATCACCACTTCCATTAGAGTCACCACCAACCCCACCTTCACACTACAATCGTCACTTCTACTACGGCTACTTGTTTGATTGCTATTTGAAAAACCTCTGCAACCACCATAACTCAAACACTCTCACCACCATCAAATAGCCACGACTGCAAGATAACTGTTACTGCTGCTACACTTTATATATATTATGTTTCATTCGACTTCTGCTGCAACCATTCAATTTCTAGTTCACTGTTACATCTGTCATCAAGTCATCATTCATCTTTCACCCCATCGCCTAGCACCACCGTTGAAACCATTAAACTGGACTGGTAATTGCTTGTTTACAACTGCTACACGAACCAGGCTGTAGGATAGCCTTCTTGCAGCTACAACTTGCTGCTATGTATGTGTTTTTACTGCAACTGCTATACATTTAATTGTTCAACACAATTAAATAATACAAAATATAGTATATATTCATAATTCTAAAAGATCAGAATCATAAACAACTATATTTTCTTGATCAAGACATACGTACATGAAACTGTTTTAGTTATGTTTTGGCCAAACCCAACCCACCTTCAAGTAACACCCTACCAACCACATGAACCACAGTAATTTCTACTACTATCAACCAACAAGACCACTTTTGTTATAATTGAATTATTCATATTTGCTAGACCACTTATCAAATAACCATCATAAGACTACAAGTGATTTCATGTTTATGTTGTAAATTGAAACTCTGCAACAAATTACACGATAAATCCTCAAACCAAACATTAATACCTTCAAACAAATCAAGCCATTATTACTGATGATCATCTCCTTGTTTCAATAACCTACAACCAATAAACGAGGATGATAGCCAATAATGATAAACATATTGATAAAAGCCTGGTTACTCTTGTTCGATTTCGCCACAACCGGGTAGTTCTTGTTTCCTGTTTGAACACACTTAACCTGGAAACCATAAATTACTGCACGAATTCAATCCATTTAAAAGAACAGAATATATCTAATCAAATGAAGAAATTAAGAGTATCAATGAACCATTTACCCACATATTTAATTGTTGAACCAATTACATAGTTGATTGTAGAAGGATGAAGATTGACTATAAAAATTTAGACTGATGACGATGAATTGTTACCTGATGAATCAACCGAACCGAACCAATCATTGTGGTGTGATCTGCATCGAGTGGAATATAGAATTGAATCCTGTGAATAGCTGTTGATGAATAGTGATGTTGAACGATGATGATGAATCGAAGAACCCTAGTTGTGATATTTGGTCCTACATCATGTATCTGTTAACTTCGATATGTTTTTGAGAACCACTAACAAAACGCGTGATTTTCTCTTATTAGGTATAAATAAATATAAATATTATTATTATTATTATTTATCATTATTACTAATATTAATATCATAATTATTATTATTATCATTATTACTTTTAACCTTAAAATTACTATTCTTTTAACATTATTAGTATTATTATTATTATCATTTTTATTATTACTAGAATCATCATTATTATTATTATTATTATTATTATTATTATTATTATTATTATTATTATTATTATTATTATTATTATTATTATTATTATTATTATTATTATTTTTATTATTATTATTATTATTATCATCATCATTATTATTACTATTATTATTATTATTATTAACATTATTAGAAAGATTATCATTTTTTATCAAAATTATTATTATTACTATCATTATTATTATTTTGACATTAATATTATTATTTTCATTTATTTTTAAAGATAGTATTTTTTTTTATCAAAATTATCATTTTTATTAAATTATCATTTTTATTATTAAAATTATTATTTTTATTAAATTTATCATTTTTATCATCATTAACATTATTATTGTTATCATTATTTTAGTATTACTATAATTATAATTTTAACAAAGAAATAATATTTTAATAAAATATAGTTAATACATTTAACATAACTACATTAATATTCTATATTAAGTATTTATAAAATAAATATAACTAATTAAGTAATGAAACATATAATTCATTAATGTAACAAATATATCGTTAATGATAATATATAAATTTGTTCAATTATATGTGTTAATATATATACATGATTTAGGTTCGTGAATCCGAGGCCAACCCTACATTGTTTAGTTGTTCAATGTCGTCATATGTATTTTTACTACAAAATACAGTATGGTGAGTTTCATTTGCTCCCCTTTTAAATGCTTTTGCAATATATATTTTTGGGACCGAGAATACATGTGTTTTTATAAATGTTTTACGAAATAGACACAAGTAATTGAAACTACATTGTATGGCTGGATTATTAAACCGAATATGCCCCTTTTTAGTCTGGTAATCTAAGAATTAGGGAACAGACACCCTAATTAACGCGAATCCTAAAGATAGATCTATCGGGCCCAACAAGCCCCATCCAAAGTACCAGATGCTTTAGTACTTCAAAATTTATATCATGCCCGAAGGAGGATCCTGGAATGATGGATATATTCTTATATGCATATTGTGAATGTCGGTTACCAGGTGTTCAATCCATATGAATGATATTTTTGTCTCTATGCATGGGACGTATATTTATGAGAACTGAAAAATGAAAATCTTGTGGTCTATTAAAATGATGGAAATGATTATTTATGTTAAACTAATGAACTCACCAACCTTTTGGTTGACACTTTAAAGCATGTTTATTCTCAGGTATGAAAGAAATCTTCCACTGTGCATTTGCTCGTATTAGAGATATTACTTGGAGTCATTCATGACATATTTCAAAAGACGTTGCATTCGAGTCGTCGAGTTCATCAAGATTATTACTAAGTCAATTATAATTAGATATATTATGAAATGGTATGCATGCCATCAACTTTTGATGTAAAGCAAGTTTGTCTTTTAAAAACGAATGCAATATTTGTAAAATGTATCATATAGAGGTCAAGTACCTCGCGATGAAATCAACTATTGTGAATCGTTTGTAATTGATATGGACTTTGTCCAGATGGATTAGGATGGGTCTCTACAATGAGCCACCACCCATTCGTTAAATTCCGGTGGTTAGTGAATTCGTAGACGTTTTTCCGGACGAGTTACCGGGTGTTCCGGCGGAAAGACAAGTTGAATTTCGCATTGAGTTGGTTCCGGGGGCTACCCCCATTGCTAAAACTCCTTATCGTTTAGCGCCGACGGAAATGCAAGAGTTGTTAAATCAAACCCAAGAGTTGCTTGAGAAGGGTTTTATTCGACCGAGTACTTCGCCATGGGGCGCTCCGGTTTTATTCGTGAAAAAGAAGGATGGTAGTATGCGGATGTGCATCGATTATCGGGAGTTGAATAAAGTGACGATCAAGAATCGTTATCCATTGCCTAGGATTGACGATTTGTTTGACCAACTCCAAGGTGCAACGTATTTCTCTAAAATCGACCTACGGTCCGGCTATCACAAAATGCGGGTCCGTGAGGAAGATATCGAGAAAACGGCTTTTCGAACGCGTTATGGGCATTTTGAATTCGTAGTTATGCCTTTTAGTCTTACGAATGCACCGGCGGCATTCATGGATCTTATGAAGCAAGTGTGCCAACCTATGTTGGACAAGTCGGTGATTGTGTTCATTGACGACATACTAGTCTACTCGAAAAGTATGAACAAACATGAACGTCATTTGCGTGAAGTATTGAAGACGTTACGAAAGGAGAAGTTGTATGCTAAGTTCTCCAAATGTGAATTTTGGCTAAGGGAGGTTCAATTCCTTGGCCACATTGTGAACAAAGACGGTATTCAAGTAGATCTGGTGAAGATAGAGACGGTGAAGAGTTGGAGACAACCGATTACGCCTACGGAGGTCCGAAGTTTTCTTGGAATGGCCGGTTATTATCGTCAGTTTATCCAAGACTTTTCTAAGATCGCTTCTTCATTGATGAAGTTGACGAGGAAGAACGCGAGATTTAATTGGGAGAACGAACAAGAAATTGCTTTTCAATTGTTAAAAGAGAAGTTGTGCCAAGCTCCGGTGTTAGTGTTGCTGGAAGGAGTAGAAGACATGACAGTTTATTGTGATGCTTCATTAAATGGGCTCGGGTGTGTTCTAATGCAAAGAGGTAAAGTCATTGCTTACGCTTCTCGACAATTAAAGGAACACAAAACGAGATATCCGACTCATGATCTTGAGTTGGCGGCGGTGGTACACGCATTGAAAATTTGGCGCCACTACTTGTATGGTGTCAAGAGTACGATTTATTCGGATAATAAGAGTTTGAAACATCTCTTTAACTAACGAGATTTGAATTATCGTCAACGTAGGTGGATGGACGTGGTAAAGACTATGATTATGAAATACTTTATCATCCGGGCAAGGCGAATGTGGTTGCGGATACGTTAAGTTGAAAGAGTCATCACCCGGCTTTACAATTGGGATTGTTACGTATGATTATTACTAACGATTTTCTTGAAAAACTTGGTGTGACTCAAATAGAGGCTTATGTTCACAACAAGCATGCGGAACGAATTGTGGGGCAATCGGAATTCATTACTATGGGTTTGCGAGGTTTGTTGTCTTTTCAAGGAAGGGTGTGGGTGCCTAAGATGGGTGATTACCAGCGGGTGCTACTTGATGAAGCACATAAGTCAAAGTATTCCATTCATCCGGGCGCGACGAAAATGTATCATGATTTGAGGAAGGATTATTGGTGGCCGGGCATGAAACGTGATGTTGTGAAGTATGTTGAGCAATGCATCACGTGTTTGCAAGTAAAATCCGAACACCAAAAGCCGTATGGTAAGTTACAACCGTTAGAAATTCTGAAGTGGAAATGGGAGCACATTACCATGGATTTCATTACAAAGTTGCCTAAAATGGCGAGAACCTAATTTGATTCAATTTGGGTGATAGTTGATAGATTGAGGAAAAGTGCTTTGTTTCTTCCCATTAAGGAAGCAATATCATCGGAGGCCTTGGCTAAATTGTTCATCAAGGAAGTGGTGTCAAGACACGAGGTTCCTACATCTATTGTTTCAGATCGAGATACTCGTTTTACATCTCGGTTTTGGGAAAAGTTTCATGAAGATATGGGTACGCAATTTAAATTAAGCACGGCGTATCATCCTCAAACGGACGGTCAAACCGAACGTACGAATCAAACTTTGGAAGATATGTTACGGGCGTGCATTATTGATTTCGGTGGTAGTTGGGACGAGCACTTGCCTTTGGTGGAATTCTCGTACAATAATAGTTATCACACTAGTATCGAGATGCCACCTTATGAGTTGCTATATGGGCGAAAATTTCGAACTCCAATTTGTTGGGGTGAAATAGGCCAAAGAGAAATCGGGAGTACCGATTTGGTTTTGGAGACGAATAACAAGATTGATATTATTCGGGATCATTTGAAGAAGGCTCAAGATAGACAAAAGTCGTATGCCGATAAACGTAGACGAATGATCGAATTTCAAGAAGGTGACATGGTGATGCTTAAGGTTTCGCCATGGAAAGGTATTATTCGATTTCGAAAACGGGGAAAGTTAGCTCCTCGGTTTATTGGGCCATTTAAGGTTTTAGCTCGTGTTGGTGAAGTTGAGTATCATTTGGAATTACCCGAAGAGCTTGCGGGGATTCATAATACATTTCATGTTTCCCATCTCCGTAAGTGTCTTGCGGATGATTCATCTTGGGTGCCATTAGACGAAATTGAGCTAAACAACAAGTTAGAGTATATTGAGGAGCCGATTGCTATACTTGATGAGAAGATCAAAAGTTTGAGACATAAAGAGGTTAGGACTTTTAAAGTTCAATGGCGTCGTAGTAAAGGTTCCGAGTTTACTTGGGAGCCCGAAGAATTCGTGTTGGTTTTTCTTCCCTCTCGTCATGCGGTATGGATCGCGAGGACGCGCTCCGATTAAAGTGGGGGAGAGTTGTAAGACCCAAATATTTGTAGTGTACATAAGTGTATTTATGATACTTGAAGTGGGGATTTTGTTGTACATATTTAAATGAAGAAGAAATCTGCCCAGGCCATCCGCGCGCTGCGCAGGGTAATGGCGCGCCGCGCTAAATGCTGACAGTTCACTTCTTCCTTTTTTAAATTAGATATTTTGAGGGCTTTTTGGTAATTACACATGGGGGCCCGAATTAAAGGCCCTAAATCAGTCTTGGAGCCTCATTTACTCCATTTCCATCTACTTCAACCTTATCACTTAAATTCTAGAGAGAGAGTAAGATCCTAGTGTGAGAAAACTCATTTTGGAGAAGAAGAAGAAGAAGGAATCTTGCTTAAGCTCAAGTTATAAAGTTCTTCATCTACTTCCTAGCTACATTTTGAGTGTAGTGGTATGCTTTAATCTTAATTTCCTTGTTTAATTTGATTAAGGGTTAGGGTTTGGGGTAAATGATGAACTTAAAACCCATTTGTGGGTGAATTGGGTGTTTTGAGTGAAATTGGGTCATGTAGACTCAAAGATGACTAAATAGAGTTTTCAAAGTGTTAGATTGATGTTTATGAACTTAAATTAGTTAGTAAATTGCTAGCACACCTATATATATGTAAGTGGGCATTGTGTGGGTTAGTGGATGACCCGAAATGGGTGTGTTGCCCTTAAATTGGTCAAACAGGTCAAAATGGACCTAGGTTAGTTAATGTTTGTGATTAATGCATAAACCTTATGTTGAAATGTGTTTTAAACCTATCTTGGCTAATGTTAGGGTTTTGGTGTGAGTTAACCCAATTTTAAGGTTAAGTGTCCAAATGGGTCAAAATGACCTAGTAATGGTGAGTGTTGTGAGTTTGACCAACTTGAACGAATGATTGATTATATATACTTTGTAATAGGTGCGTTACCTTGAAGTTTCAAGCTTGGTTTATTGATTCACCGAAGGCGTAAGGTGAGTGGAATAATTATATGCGTAGATATATAATGTGTTTATTTGTGTAGCTTGAGATGTGAAGTGTCGATGTGCTAAGACACCACGTTCACGTAACGAGTGAAGTGTCAATGTGTTAAGACGCCACTCGGGAGTGAATCATCGATGTGCTAAGATGCCACTCCAAGAGATTAACGGGTGAAGTGCCGATGTGTTAAGGCGCCACTTGAGGTGAAGTATCGACGTGTTAAGATGCCACCTCAAGTAAAATGAAGAGTGAAGTGTCGAAGTGTTAAGACACCACTCGGGGTGAAGTGTTGAAGTGTTAAGATGCCACCCAGGATGAAGTATCGACGTGTTAAGATGCCACCCGTGGGGTTAGTGTACGAAGTGTTAAGTGCACTAATGGTTGTTGTGAACTCCGACGCTCTTTAAACACCGTTCCCTCATTCGATTGGTTAACCATGGTTATTGTGTTGTAGTGTAAGCATATTATATTTGTTCAAGTTAAATATGCTATTGTTATGCTAGCTTGGTTATTGGAGGTTATAGCTTGTATTTATGACGATAAGCTAATTGTGTTTGCTAGCATGTATACGGTATGCGTGTAAGTGTTTGAAAGTAGATATATTATATATGTATGTGTATAATTATTGCATTCACTAAGCTTTGCTTACCCTCTCGTTGTATACCTTTTTATAGGTTCGGTTGTGGACAAGGGTAAGGGCATTATCTTGGATTAGAGATCCCGCTTTGTTGTTGGGGGACGCTTTTTGGATGAGTTAGCTTTTGGAGTTTGACCGAGACTTGGGTAGTTTAACCCCAAACACCATGCTCGTAGTGTCGTTTGGAAATTAAACTAATGTGGTCGAAACTCAAACTTTTGTATGAAACTCGTAAAACGGCCGATGTGGGCCGCGCTTTATAAAACTTATTTTATGTTTGGATCGTGTTAGTTTTACATATTTGAATATGTTGTTAAAAGCATTTTGTCTAATTATGTCGAGAAGTGGCCAATCTTTTTCGTGTTTTTGACTTTTGGGGACAGCGGGCTGTCCAGGTCATTCTGCGCGCCGCGCAACATTCTGCTCAATGAAATTTTTTTTTTTGATATTTTAAGCGGGTTCGATTTCGATTTGGTTTGGGTTGTTACAATATTATACTAACTCATGCTTCAATTCCCAACACTACTTCAGAATTCATTCATATTTTAAACTCGAAAGTTTCAGAATTTAGAAACTATAATAGTTTCCTTTTATAATATATCACAGGTAGTGCGGAGAGATAATTAATATCGGACGAGAATATTTATGAAGATATCTTCAAAAATATTGAGGATATTTATAATAAAAGATACGATAATATCTTAGAATTTCTAATATCAGAGGATAATGAAAGATATTGTCCGCAAGGATTTAGAGTCAGAAACAAGGTATTTGTTAATGACTTCAGCAGGTACTGAATCATTTGGATTCTTTGAGGTCAGGTTTAGTCTTTGTGATTTGTCCACAACCTCCTTCATGGTTTGCTTCATCCGTTTTCCAGTTCCAACTTTTCTGAGCTTTACAAACACACTTATTCTTTATCCTTATACCTTCGACTGTTAAGGTCGTGTACAGTTTTTGCTGTTGTATTCAGCTTTTTCAGAATTTGAAATATTGATTTGTAGACTAGGTGCTTTTCAAAATTTCAGAGTGGAAGGTTATAATTCTAAGAGATAAAGGTTATATGTATACATATAACTATTGATGTAGAAACGTTGCGAGATTCAAAATACTGATTGCTAATTCTCAGTAATTGGTATAGCAATTCTTGTTACAAGATGCGGATGAGTATATGGTAGGGTCTTAATGAACAAATATAATGGTTTTTCGGAGACTCTTAAACTAATGAGTAATGACGTTGCTGATAAGTTTACTGCTAATGTGATGGAATATAAACGGTTCCTCGGTAACAATGACGGAAGGCAACTTATATATCAATTTTCTAATAGGGCTTATTCGAATGAAAAGTCGAAATTGATTTGCTGAAGCTGTGACAAAACTGTCTAATTTGAAAAGGAATTGCAAAGTTATTTTCGGTAATAACAATGCCAAAGGAATTAGCACAGATAAGTGTTAAACGTTTACTCAGGTTCCGAGTGTTTTCAAGTGCATAATTATATGCATCAATATTTTCTTCCATAGATTATGTGTGATTGGTTCATCCTCTCGATTGAGGTGTTTTCAAGAATCATGAAAGGTTTGTACGTAGATTGAAATCGTCAAGATACAAATGAGGTTTAAGATGAAATCAAGTGGCAAACTTGAAGAATTGTTTGGTTTCATATGTGATAATCAATATTTTAATTCATTTTAATTGTTCAATATTGGTAGTCCACAGTTAGTAATTCAATAATTCATATATATAGTTTAATAAATAATATTCGAATTAATTAATACGTATCGTGACCCGTGTACGTCTCAGACTCGATCACAACTCAAAGTATATATATTATTGTAGAATCAACCTCAACCATGTATAGCTAACTCAAACATTACTGCATATAGAGTGTATATGGTTATTCCAAATAATATATATATATATATATATATATATATATATATATATATATATATATATATATATATATGCGTCGATATGATATGTCAAAACCTTGTATACGTGTCCCGATATTTAAAGTGTGTAAAATAAATAACAGAAATTAAATGATGATAAATAAAATTGCGAGAATATTTATTGCGATAAATAAATTGCAATAAATAAAATGTAATCAGTTAGCTAGGAACAGTTAGCTGGAAAATAGTTAGCGTGGATTCTTAACAAAATTTCTCATAGTTAATTCGTTTGTTTCTAACAAATTTTATTTTGTCCAATGTTTTCTTCATTATGCCACTTGTTGGATTCTGATAGGTCAAAATCCAAATATGAAATTGAATGAAAATGGTTATTCTGTAGTGAACGGATACGTATATTTGTGGATGCAAGTAGAATAGTAAATGACTTTTGAATCAAATTGGAAGAATGTACAGTGTAACTTATTAATGTGAAATCTGAATATTCCTCGTGTATTACCTACCCGTTAAAATATTTTCACCATTAACAGTTTGTACGAAAGAATCTTTAATTACAATCTTTATGAAAACATATATACATATATATTTTCTTCAGATGTAATCATGGATTTAATGAGTTAATATGATATTAATCTCATTTGCTTTTCGGTTTGAGCTAAAATAGGTAATCTCTAAAACTTTTAGAAACCACATATTCTTCGCAGAATATTTCTTCAATGAAGTTATGGACCATTACTTCATCATTCATTGTTGTTGGTACTCCTTGGTATCTATGGTGTGTATGACGTTGATGTTCGTGTGACAGATTGTGAAGTTGAGGTTTGCGATACGGTTGTTGTTGGTGGTGGTAATGGTACTGTTGGCGTTGATGATGGTGGTACTGGTTATGCTGCTGCTGCTGGTGTTTGTAACCTTTGCACCATATTCTCCAAAGCCACTATCCGAGCGCGAAGCTCGTTGACTTCTTCTATTACACCAGGGTGATTGTCGGTTCGGACGAGCGGATAAATATGATCTACAATTTGGTATAGTATATAATCGTGACGAGATACTCTGGAAATGAGAGAAAAAATGGTGTTTCGGACAGGTTCGCCGGTAAGTGCTTCAGGTGCTTCGCTAAGAGGGGAATGTGGTGAATGGAAGGGATCACCTTCTTCTTGTCTCTAATAATTAAGTAGGCTACGAACCCATCAGATGAATTGGGGATGGCTGATTGGTTGATTCATTCTGGTGACACTGCTTTCGGAGCTTAAATGAAACTCCGTATCAGAATCCGAGGGACTTGAACTAATGACGAGTTCCATCTTGTATGGTTAGATAAAGATTTTTTGATATGAAATGATTTTCGGATATCGGATGATATTCTAATTACATAGAATACCTAATATAGTACAGAAGATCCCGTAGATTACGGAGGGAATTAAGGAAACGTGTCATACAAGGTCTAACATGATGGAATATGAATTCGTCTGTGTAGTGACCCGAACTTTTCCATGTTTATATATATTAAATGAAATTGTTATTTACATGATTAAGTGTTTCCAACATGTTAAGCAATCAAACTTGTTAAGACTTGATTAATTTAAATAGGTTTCATATAGACAATTGACCACCCAAGTTGACCGGTGATTCACGAACGTTAAAACTTGTAAAAACTATATGATGACATATATATGATTATATATATAGTTAACATGATATTATGATAAGTATGTATCTCATTAGGTATTTTAACAATGAGTTATATACATAAAATTGAGTTTATTGAATTAAGAAACTCGAAACGATATATATAACGATTATCGTTATAACAACGTCTTACTAAATACATATGAATCATATTAAGATATTGATACACTATGTTTAATCATGATAAATGATAAGTAAACATGTCATTAAGTGTATTAACAATGAACTACATATGTAAAAACAAGACTAATAACTTAATGATTTCGAAGCGAGACATATATGTAACGATTATCATTGTAACAACATTTAACTGTATATATATCATACTAAGATATATTAATATATCATAATATCATGATAATGTAATAATTTAAGATTTTTTTAGATATAATAAACAATGGGTTAACAACATTTTGTTGGGATTTAACAAGTTTCAAAATGCTTAAAACATAATAAGAATCAAACTTAGCGGAAGCATGTAATTACCAATTTTAGACTTGTTAAACTTTAACCAATTAAAGTTAAATACCAATTAGGATCAAGTTGTGAAACATACTTACAAACTACAAGATAGATAAGAGATTATACCTTCTCCAAGCTATGTAGTTGATGATGAAGATGATGATGAAGAATAGAGCTTCAAATGGATAAAACCTCAAGTTGTTATACCCCAAACTTGTGCACCAACACCCTAGCTTTGGTTAGGATTTATTTTCACTTGAATATGGCTTGCAAAAAAAATGAAATGAACTCCTTTTGGCACTCCAAAGGCCACGGCCTGCAGCTACAAAAATGGGAGTGTGCAGAATTTTTTTGCTTGTTAATTGATGTGTAACTGCAAGTGTGTGTAAAGCAAGGAGTCAAGATGCTTGCATGTATATGGAAATGGGATTTATTTGACCAAATAAGGAATCTCTAGCATGTGCGATTACACTCCCCATGCCACCCATTAGTTTTATAAAATTAATCTTTATAAAAGTTAGATTTTATAAATTTAGTTTTATAAAACTTCCATATTTAATTTTATGTACATTTTATTTATATAAAACCAATTTATATAAAATGCAACATAAATTAATTATTTAACCTATAAATAATTAATTCCACATTATATAAATTATTCCATAATTTACATATACACATCAAGTAATATTTCATAAAACCAATTTTCTTAAGTTTCAAGTGTCGCGTATTTAATCAATGATCCAATCGTTAAGATTAAATACGTATAAGGTGTCGGTAAGTTTGTTATTGGGTATGACCCGACTTGGATCATAACACATTAGCGACATTAATTTAATATGTCTCTCGGGCATACGAAATACCTTCAATCTCCCACTTGCACGAGAAACATAAGAAATTAATGCAAGTGATGGATACCACCTAACGACCGTCCATCACCCCCAATATGTTATGACTTAGTGCCATTCAATAACATCATCCCTTTCGAGTTCCATCTCGAATATGAATAGGTGAATCTTTATTATTTCCTTTCGTCCTAGATGTCATGTTAAATCCAAGAGATACAGAATGATCACTCTCTTTTAGATTTAACTTTATCAGGCCTTAAACATCTGACTCTCAACGAATAAGAGGGATAAATTCCTTCTTGACTACATACGTCCTAAATATATATACCTTGCATTATACCTGAGCTCTTCCTTATGAACTACCATATTTCAGAATAGCGAAGGAAAGAATCAAGGCACAATACTTGGTAAATATCCGAACCCAATATGTATCTCAGGTCAGAGGATACAATGATATTCGCCTTTACTCAAGATTACAAGTGATCAACCACAAAGGCTCTATTTAGTAAGTCTTGAGAGCGGGTCTTCCAATATTTGTGTCCCACAAATATCTATGAACCTTGGTTGCAACCTTGCCCCACATTCATCCCGTGAATGTATACCAATCCAAGTTCATAATAGTCTAAACCTCACACTTGTTCCCACGAATGTGATCGACTACGGAATTTTAGAATAATTACTTATTCATGGATAAAATATGCAAAAAAGGAACATGACTCAAAATAAATTAATACCATAATTATATTAATGAGTTTGAACAATTTCGTTCCGTTACAATACTTAAACAGATCATGACCAATCACTAGAATATCGAAGCCCTAATGCACAAACATGTCCAGTATGTTTTGCTCCATGTAAGAGCTTCGTGAGAGGATCCGCTATATTAAGATCTGTGTGAACTTTGCGAATACATATCTTTCCCTTTTCAACTTCATCCCTTATGTAGTTGAATCTCCGCTCAATGTGACGAGTCTTTTGGTGAGCACGAGGTTCTTTGATTTGAGCAATCGCACCCTCGTTGTCATAAAAGATCTCAAGAGGGTCCTGAATGGAAAGGACTACTCCTAAGTCGTCGATGAATTTCTTCATCCATGCAGCTTCCTGAGCTGCCAATGATGCGGTGATGTACTCCGACTCTGTAGTGGATAAAGCAACAACATCCTGTTTTGAACTCTTCCAAGAGACCGCACCTCCATTTAACTTGAAGACATAACCGGATTGTGATCGAGAATCATCTCGATCAGTTTGGAAAATTGCGTCCACGTAACTTTTTACGGCGAGTTCCTCATCACCAGACCCATATATTAGAAACATATTGTGATGACCCGGGAATTTCCGACCAAATTTTAAACTTAATCTTTATTGATTTCGACACGATAAGCAAAGTCTATTATGTTAAATCTCAAAAGGTTTGAACTGTTGTCATATATTCAATTAAACTATGACTATTCCCGACGATTCACGAACAATTGATTGTAAATAACTAATTATATATAAAAGTGTGCATAATAAATTTAAATAATAAAAATGCAATTGATCATTAAAAATTAAGTATGTAAAAATAACATACAAGTTAATAAAATTAGTTATTTAAGATAAAGCTATATATAAATGTATATGAATTCTATAAATAATTATTATGATATATGTATATTAAATCACATATAAAAGGTATAAATATCATATGTTATTATATAAAGATGTAATTATTAATTGATACATAATTAACAATATGTAAAATTAATATATCAAATTTTATTACAAGTTAAAATATAAATAATATATGAATGTTGTTATTATTCCTTTCTTTATTAATATCTGTATTAAGATTATTATTATGCTAATATATTTGATACCCTTAAATTATTAAATCATTATACTAATATTATTGATATCATTATTAATATCATTATTATTAGTGATGTTATAATGGTAGTTATTATTATGATTATTATTATCATTTTATAATTATTATTATTAATCATTATTACTTTTAATATAATTATTGTTAATAAGTAGAGGAGATATTATTATTATTAATGTATTAAATAAATATTAATATTAATCAAAAATAGATTTATAAAGACATAAATTACGCGTATAAGAACAACCAGATATCCCTTTCCCCTTTATTTTTTTTCTTTTTCCTCTGTATACACGTGAACCCTAATCATTTTTTTTCTTACCTGCTAAAACCAATAATTCGATTTACATCATCAATATCATTTATATTCTGCCATTTATTGTTGCTGTGATTCGAAAAATAGAAGAGAAGAGGAGCGATACAATTTTTTTTTTTCTTCTTTTATTTTTTTTTTCTGTTCTTGCTACTTTTAGGCAATTAATCGAATTCGTACCAAATTTTAAAAACAAATAATGCAGAAGCATTCACAATCTAGTTGTGAAACTATTAAAACAAATCTCATGTCTTAACTCTCTGTATAGCTTTCCAATTTTTGAAGTCAAATTTTAGTTCTCAAAAGTCAACCCAGTGTTCATAAATCAAATTCGAGTTTATCGTTATGTTTCAGATTCAATTAAAGGTTCAAAACGTTTCCTGGAATGATTTACAATTTTTTTTGTGTTACAACCTTGAACTAAAATGCCCTTAAATTCAATGTTTGATTTTTTTTTATTAACAGCGACGAGCAGATGATGCTGTTTTTTTTTGTTTGTTAATCCAATTAATCTCAGATAATTGGTTCTGTGTTGTACGAAGTTATAAAAATTTGCTGGTAACCCGATTTATTAGTTAATTGATGGAGTTTGGTCGTGTGAGTAAGTGAAGAAGAAGAACTAGAAGAATACAAAATAAATACGGGTTATATACATATAGATTCTGTTACATTTCAGAAAAATGGGCGACAGTTTAATGGTTGAGTGTTTGTGTATGGACGAGAGGTCGCAGGTTCAATCCTGTCTTGGGGCATTTTTTTTCTTTTAAAGAGAAGCTGAAACAGAAGGATAGTTTAAGTATAGCAAAATGAGGTTTAATTGAATAAAACAAATTGGTTCATTGGTTTGAGGTGTTGACGGGTTGCAGAATGGTCGCGGGTTCAAGCATCATCGTAGAAAAATCTTTTTATACAAAGCTTTAAAGGGTATACACATTTTTATTTTTATTTTTTATTATTGTTACTATTAATGATTATGATTATGATTATGATTATGATTATTATTATTATTATTATTATTATTATTATTATTATTATTATTATTATTATTATTATTATTATTATTATTATTATTATTATTATTATTATTATTATTATTATTATTATTATGATTATTATTAGTTGTTAATGTCATAATTATGATTATAATCATTATTGTTATTTGTGTTATTATTATTATTATTATTATCATCATCATTATTATGCTATTCATTATTAGTAATAACATGATTATCATTATAAGTTATATTATTATCATTACTAAGTATATTTATTACTAATATTACTATCATTCCCGGTATTATTATTATGTAGTAATCTTATTAATATTATCATAGTATTATTATAGGTATTACTAAAAAATATAATTTTTACCATTTTAGTATTAGTATCAAAATTATGATTACGATTATTATCATTATGAAAATAATACAAATTATTATTATTTTTCGTAAATATTAGTATTAATATCTTTTTACAAATAATAGAATTGTTAATATTAACATAAAGATTATTAATTATATTATCACGAGTATTATTATTATGTAATTACTAAAATCGGTATCATAATGATCATTAACCATAAAATTAATATTCTTACAAGTATTATTATTAATATCATTGTTATTATCACTAATAGAGTTATTATTAACATGACTATATTATTAAAGTTACTATCATTATTTTTACTAATATTAACTTAGTATAATTTGAACTACTGTTTCGATAAACAAATGAAATACATACATAAATATAGATGTTTAACACATATAACATAACAAAATCTAATATTATTATATACAAAATGAACATATATAGTATATATAAATTATTAACATAAAAAGGATATAACCAATACAATTATATATATTTGTGTGTTCAATTACAACTATGAATATTAATAAATATACAAATGATATAGGTTCGTGAATCCGAGGCCAATCCTGCGTTGTTCAATATAGTCATATGTATTTTTACTACAAAATACATTAGGTGAGTTTCATTATTCCCTTTTTATATACATTTTTGGGCTGAGAATACATGCAAATGCTTTATTAACTGTTTTACAATATTTATATGCGTGAGTTTCATTTGCTCCCTTTTACTCTTTACATTTTTGGGCTGAGAATACATGCAAATGCTTTATTAACTGTTTTACAATATTTATATGCGTGAGTTTCATTAATCCCTTTTTAAAAATGGTTTTGCAATATATATTTTTGGGACTGAGAATACATGTGCTGCTTTTATAACTGTTTTACGAAATAGACACAAGTAATCGAAACTACATTCTATGGTTGAATTATCGAAATCGAATATGCCCCTTTTTATTAAGTCTGGTAATCTAAGAATTAGGGAACAGACACCCTAATTGACGCGAACTCTAAAGATAGATCTATCGGGCCCAACAAGCCCCATCCAAAGTACCGGATGCTTTAGTACTTCGAAATTTATATCATGTCCGAAGGAGGATCCCGGAATGATGGGGATATTCTTATATACATATTGTGAATGTCGGTTACCAGGTGTTCAATCCATATGAATGATATTTTTGTCTCTATGCATGGGACGTATGTTTATGAGAAATGGAAATATGAAATCTTGTGGTCTATTAAAATTATGAAATGATTATTTATGTTAAACTAATGAACTCACCAACCTTTTGGTTGACACTTTAAAGCATGTTTATTCTCAGGTACGAAAGAAATCTTCCGCTGTGCATTTGCTCATTTTAGAGATATTACTTGGAGTCATTCATGACATATTTCAAAAGACGTTGCATTCGAGTCGTTGCGTTCATCAAGATTATTATTAAGTCAATTATAGTTAAATATATTATGAAATGATATGCCTGCCGTCAACTTTCGATGTAATGAAAGATTGTCTTTTCAAAAACGAATGCAATGTTTGTAAAATGTATCATATAGAGGTCAAGTACCTCGCGATGTAATCAACTATTGTGAATTGTTTATAATCGATATGGACTTCGTCCGGATGGATTTGGACGGGTCGCTTCAGTTGGTATCAGAGCGGTGGTCGTAGCGAACCAGGTCTTGCATTAGTGTGTCTAACTAGGAGTTGTTAGGATGTATTAGTGAGTCTGGACTTCGACTTAGTAGTTGTTAGGCTATATTAATAAGTCTGGACTTGAACCTGGTCTGCATGTCAAAAGTTTTGCTTATCAATTCGTGTCAAAAATTACCTGCTTATCAATCTTAGGGAATCACTTGCTTATCATTCTTAGTCCAGACACATCATACTACAATGATTGCATGAATAGTGTATGGACAAAATTCATATCTTAGCGTATCTGCTAATTCATATCTTAGCGTATCTGTTATTGTTACCTTGCCTGACAGATTCCGTAGATTCCTCCGTAACTTATGGGATTTTAGTATTATATATGCATATGTAAATTATGTATTGCAGAGTACTAATTTACATCCTATAATCTAATTCTTATCGAAAATCCTTCATCTGATTGTACGAGATGAATCCCTCAACCAGTTCGAGTCCCTTAGATTACGATAGCTATTCCAATAGTTATTCCGACAGCTATTCCGATATGGATTTCCACTCGAACTCTGAAAGCAGTGTAACCAGAATGGAGCAACCAATCAGCCATTCCCAATTCATCTAATAGGTTCGTAGTCGACTTAGTCATTGGAGACGCGAAAAGGCGATCCCTGCCACCAACCGAATTCACCTCTTGACAATGAACATGAAGCGCTTACCGGCGAACCTGTTCGAGACACCATTTTCAGTCTCATTTCCAGGGTAACTTGACAAGATTATATTCTATCCACAATTCTAAACCTTATTCATCCGCTCATCCGAACCGACAATCATCCGGAATAATAGAAGAAATCAACGAACTTCACGCTCGAATAATCAATTTGGAAAACATGGTGCAAAATATACCAGCTTCAGCAACACCACCGGCACCAACAGTACCATCAGTAACAGCATCATTACCATCAACAATCCATGTCTCAACATCTCATTCTGTACCTCGAGTATAACCATCGTTCTACCTGACGTTCTATATTATTTATCTTCGTTCGACATGGCGATTATGTAATCTCTAATATTTTAGTGATTATATATTCTTGTTCTAATGGTAAATCAAATGAGTTTAATATCATATTAACTCATTAAATCCATGATTACATCTGAAGAAAGTATATATGTAAATATATTTTCATAAAGGTTGTAATTAAAAATTCTTTTATACAAACTGTTAATGGTGAAAATATTTTAACGGGTAGGTAATACCTGAGGAATATTTAAATTTCACATTAATAAGTTACACTGTATATTCTTCAAAGCTGATTCAACAGTCGTTTACTATCCTACTTACATTCACCGATATATGAATCCGTTCACCACAGAATAACCATTTTCATTCAAATTCAATTTCATATTTGGATTTTGACTTACCAGAATCCAACAAGTGGCATAATGAAGAAATAATGAACATAATAAAAATTGATTAGAAACAGACTAATTAACAATATGAAATTTTGTTAAGAAAACACGCTAACAAGATCCTAGCTAACTGTTCCTAGCTAACTGATTACATTTTATTTATAGCAGTTTATTTAACCCAATTTAATTATCGCAATTTACATTCTCGCAATTTTATTTATCGTCATTTAATTTATGTTATTTACTTTACGCACTTTATTTATCGTTATTTAATTTCTGTTATTTATTTTACGCACTTTAAATATCGGGACACGTATACACGGTTTTGACATATCATATCGACGCATCTATATATATTATTTGGAACCACCATAGACACTCTATATGCAGTAATGTTCGAGTTCTCTATACAGGGTTGAGTTTGATTCTATAATAATATATATACTTTGAGTTGTGATCGAGTCTGAGACGTATACGGGTCACGACACGTATTAATTAATTCGAATATTATATTAAACTATATATGAATTATTGGACTGTCGACTGTGGACTATCGACTGTGGACTAACAACATTGGACAATTAAAATGAATTAAAATATTGATTATAACATATGAAACTAAACAATTCTTCAAGTTTGCCACTTGATTTCACCCTAAAACCTCATTTGTATCTTGACGATTACAATCTGCATCCAAACCTTTCGTAATTCTTGAAAACACCTCAATCGAGAGGATGAAACAACCGCATTTCATCTACGGAAGAAAAGATTGATGCATATAACTTTTCACCTGAGAAACTCTCGGCAACTGAGTAAACGTTTAAAACGTAGCTATGCTAATTTCTTAGTGTTATTATTACCCAAAATAACTTTGCAATCCCTTTCCAAATTAGCAAATTTTGTCACAGCTCCAGCAAGTCAACTTTGACTTTTCGTTCGAAACAACCTTATTATAACCTTGATTTATATGTGTACTTTTTTATTGTTACCAGGGAACCTTTTATTATATTCCACCATATTACCAGCAAATGTACCAGCAACCTCGTCGCTCCTTGGTTTAAATCTCTCCGACAAATTACTAAATTTATCTATTAAAGTCTTATCATGAACTCATTGGCATCTTGTAACGAGAATTGGCATATCAATTACCGAGAATCAGCAATCAGTATTTCGAATCCCGCAACGTTTCTACATCAACAGTTATATGTATGACATTTATCTCTTAGAATTATGATCTCTCATTCTGAAATTCTGAAAAGCACTCAGTCACAAATCAATACTATGAATGTTGAAAAGCTGAATGCAACAGCAGAAACCATAGACAACCGTAAACGACCTTAATCATCGAAAGTTTGATGATAAATAATAGTATGTAGGAAAAGCTCAGAAAAGTTGGAACTGGAAAACGGATTGAGCTAACCACGAAGGAGACCAAGGACAAATACAAGGACCATACCATATATTCAAAGAATCCATGTAATTCTGGATGCGATGAAACCTTCAACGAGTATCTTGTTCCACACTCATGTTAAAGTCTTGCGGAAAATCTTATTCATCAACCATCGAACTTAGAAATTCCAAAATATCAGCATCAATATCTTCGATATTTCTGAGGATATTTTCATAAATATTCTCGTCCGAAATTATATACCTCTTCGTGCTTCCTGTGTATCATTTTATTGGAAACATTCAAAATAAAATTTAGTACCGAAAAGCAGATTATGCGAAACTATGAAGAAAGCCGTGGACAAATCACAAAGAATAAGTTTGACTTCAAAGAATCTAAATGATTCAATGTCTGCTAAAGTCTTTAGTGAATATCTTACTCCTTACTCTAAACCCTTGCAGACAATAGTTTCTATCATCCTCTGATCTTAGATATTCCGAGATATTATCGTATCTTTCATTATAAATATCCTTCATATTTCTGAAGATATTTTTATAACTATTCTTATCTGAAATCATTAATCTCTTCGTGCTATCAGTATTACATCATATAGAAACTGTTAGTTTCTATATTCTGTAAACTTTCGAGCTTAAAATATGAATGTTATTGAAGTAATGTTGGAAATTGATGCATGAGTTAGTATAATATAATGACACTTGATCAATGTGATTATATTACAGTAAGTCATGCTGAGTTTCTAATGGAACGTGATGATTCACAGATCATAACGTCATCATGTGCTATATTACACGACTCGTTCATTCTACTTCACCTCCGAACATATCAAGAAAATATATTCTTGATAGTTCTATTCTCAGTGATTCTGGTAATTTAACAAATCAAATCGTGCCATTACGATTTCCTTCTTAGAACATTAAAAATGTTCATTCCGAAGTTTATATCTGCGAAATCTGAACCATTACAAGCAATGTTTAATCGCAAGAAGAAGAAACGAAGGGACAAAGCTCCGAAATAGAAAGTGGAGTATAAATCGCAGCAAATATGAGGGAGTATTAACTGTGGATAACAATGATTATAGGAAACAGAAATAGGGACATTGAAATATAAGGGGAGATATAAAACCCAATAACAACACGGAAATTACAGACCGTGTATATCAATGTTTATCGCAACATAAAGACACGGGAGAAATAAAAACACTATAGCCCGAAGGGCGAAGTAAAAAAAAAAAAAAACATATTCCTCCAGTGGAAGTTGGAAAAGGAGAATGATTGTTGCACTAGTCAGGATAAGGACAAGGATCGAAACTGGATTAAGCATTTTCATAGTCTTTTGAATGTATGAATTAAGATAGAAAAATATAGGAATGGTGAGAATAATGGAACGGAAGAGTTTAGTTTATAATGGAAATATCAGACAGAGTAATCGAGGTAGATCACGTATTTAATTATAGAGATTTTAATTTCCATACTCGCCGAAGAATCAAATTTTTTTTTTAGATTTCGAAGTTTTCTTTAAATCCCTTGAATTCCGGAATTCAACCAAGACAACCACAAAAGCTAAGACGCACCTTATTTTCTAAATTCAACCCTGACTCTGTCAAAAGTTAAGATGAATCTTTACTTTCCTATTTCACTCTTTGGTGATAGCTTCATTCGTACTCTTCGAATAATCAAATTATTTTTATCCATATTACTCAATGATGATAAAACTCAAGTTATCAACTCATATTCGCCATGAAACATTTTTATTGTTAGCCATGACCACCTCACTCAAATTTCGGGACTAAATTTCTTTAACGGGTAGGTACTGTGATGACCCGGGAATTTCCGACCAAATTTTAAACTTAATCTTTATGGATTTCGACACGATAAGCAAAGTCTATTATGTTAACTCTCTAAAGGTTTGAACTGTTGTCATATATTCAATTAAACTATGACTATTCCGATTCATGAACAATTGATTGTAAATAACTAATTATATATAAAAGTGTGCATAATAAATTTAAATAATAAAAATGCAATTGATCATTAAAAATTAAGTATGTAAAAATAACATACAAGATAATAAAATTAGTTATTTAAGATAAAGCTATATATAAGTGTATATGAATTCTATAAATAATTATTATGATATATGTATATTAAATCACATATAAAAGGTATAAATATCATATGTTATTATATAAAGATGTAATTATTAATTGATACATAATTAACAAAATGTAAAATTAATATATCAAATTTTATTACAAGTTAAAATATAAATAATATATGAATGTTGTTATTATTCCTTTCTATATTAATATCTGTATTAAGATTATTATTATGCTAATATATTTGATACCCTTAAATTATTACATCATTATACTAATATTATTGATATCATTATTAATATCATTATTAATATCATTATTATTAGTGATGTTATAATGGTAGTTATTATTATGATTATTATTATCATTTTATAATTATTATTATTAATGATTATTACTTTTAATATAATTATTGTTAATAAGTATAGGAGATATTATTATTATTAATGTATTAAATAAATATTAATATTAATCAAAAATAGATTTATAAAGACATAAATTACGCGTATAAGAACAACCAGATATCCCTTTCCCCTTTATTTTTTTCTTTTTCCTCTGTATACACGTGAACCCTAATCATTTTTTTTTCTTACCTGCTAAAACCAATAATTCGATTTACATCATCAATATCATTTATATTCTGCCATTTATTGTTGCTGTGATTCGAAAAATAGAAGAGAAGAGGAGCGATACAATTTTTTTTTTCTTCTTTTATTTTTATTTTTTTCTGTTCGTGCTACTTTTAGGCAATTAATCGAATTCGTACCAAATTTTAAAAACGAATAATGCAAAAGCATTCACAATCTAGTTGTGAAACTATTAAAACAAATCTCATGTCTTAACTCTCTGTATAGCTTTCGAATTTTTGAAGTCAAATTTTAGTTCTCACAAGTCAACCCAGTGTTCATAAATCAAATTCGAGTTTATCGTTATGTTTCAGATTTAATTAAAGGTTCAAAACGTTTCCTGGAATGATTTACAATTTTTTTCGTGTTACAACCTTGAACTAAAATGCCCTTAAATTCAATGTTTGATTTTTTTTTATTAACAGCGACGAGCAGATGATGCTGTTTTTTTTTTGTTTGTTAATCCAATTAATCTCAGATAATTGGTTCTGTGTTGTACGAAGTTATAAAAATTTGGTGGTAACCCGATTTATTAGTTAATTGATGGAGTTTGGTCGTGTGAGTAAGTGAAGAAGAAGAACTAGAAGAATACAAAATAAATACGGGTTATATACATATAGATTCTGTTACATTTCAGAAAAATGGGCGACAGTTTAATGGTTGAGTGTTTGTGTATGGACGAGAGGTCGCAGGTTCAAACCTGTCTTGGGGAATTTTTTTTCTTTTAAAGAGAAGCTGAAACAGAAGGATAGTTTAAGTATAGCAAAATGAGGTTTAATTGAATAAAACAAATTGGTTCATTAGTTTGAGGTGTTGACGGGTTGCAGAATGGTCGCGGGTTCAAGCCTCATCGTAGAAAAATCTTTTTATACAAAGCTTTAAAGGGTATACACATTTTTATTTTTATTTTTTTATTATTGTTACTATTAATTATTATGATTATGATTATGATTATGATTATTATTATTATTATTATTATTATTATTATTATTATTATTATTATTATTATTATTATTATTATTATTATTATTATTATTAGTTGTTAATGTCATAATTATGATTATAATCATTATTGTTATTAGTGTTATTATTATTATTATTATTATTATTATTATCATCATCATTATTATTATGCTATTCATTATTAGTAATAACATGATTATCTTTATAAGTTATATTATTATCATTACTAAGTATATTTATTACTAATATCACTATCATTCCCGGTATTATTATTATGTAGTAATATTATTAATATTATCATAGTATTATTATAGGTATTACTAAAAAATATAATTTTTACCATTTTAGTATTAGTATCAAAATTATGATTACGATTATTATCATTATGAAAATAATACAAATTATTATTATTTTTCGTAAATATTAGTATTAATATCTTTTTACAAATAATAGAATTGTTAATATTAACATAAATATTATTAATTATATTATCACGAGTATTATTATTATGTAATTACTAAAATCGGTATCATAATGATCATTAACCATAAAATTAATATTCTTACAAGTATTATTATTAATATCATTGTTATTATCACTAATAGAGTTATTATTAACATGACTATATTATTAAAGTTACTATCATTATTTTTACTAATATTAACTTAGTACAATTTGAACTACTGTTTCGATAAACAAATGAAATACATACATAAATATAGATGTTTAACACATATAACATACCAAATCTAATATTATTATATACAAAATGAACATATATAGTATATATAAATTATTAACATAAAAAGGATATAACCAATACAATTATATATATGTGTGTGTTCAATTACAACTATGAATATTAATAAATATACAAATGATATAGGTTCGTGAATCCGAGGCCAATCCTGCATTGTTCAATATAGTCATATGTATTTTTACTACAAAATACATTAGGTGAGTTTCATTATTCCCTTTTTATATACATTTTTGGGCTGAGAATACATGCAAATGCTTTATTAAATGTTTTACAATATTTATATGCGTGAGTTTCATTTGCTCCCTTTTACTCTTTACATTTTTGGGCTGAGAATACATGCAAATGCTTTATT
The DNA here is from genome assembly GCF_046630445.1 of Rutidosis leptorrhynchoides. NCBI lineage: Eukaryota > Viridiplantae > Streptophyta > Magnoliopsida > Asterales > Asteraceae > Rutidosis > Rutidosis leptorrhynchoides. The sequence goes on from NC_092339.1 coordinate 299,868,395, forward strand.
AACTGTTTTACAATATTTATATGCGTGAGTTTCATTAATCCCTTTTTAAAAATGCTTTTGCAATATATATTTTTGGGACTGAGAATACATGTGCTGCTTTTATAACTGTTTTATGAAATAGACACAAGTAATCGAAACTACATTCTATGGTTGAATTATCGAAATCGAATATGCCCCTTTTTATTAAGTCTGGTAATCTAAGAATTAGGGAACAGATACCCTAATTGACGCGAACTCTAAAGATAGACCTATCGGGCCCAACAAGCCCCATCCAAAGTACCGGATGCTTTAGTACTTCGAAATTTATATCATGTCCGAAGGAGGATCCCGGAATGATGGGGATATTCTTATATACATATTGTGAATGTCGGTTACCAGGTGTTCAATCCATATGAATGATATTTTTGTCTCTATGCATGGGACGTATGTTTATGAAAAATGGAAATATGAAATCTTGTGGTCTATTAAAATTATGAAATGATTATTTATGTTAAACTAATGAACTCACCAACCTTTTGGTTGACACTTTAAAGCATGTTTATTCTCAGGTACGAAAGAAATCTTCCGCTGTGCATTTGCTCATTTTAGAGATATTACTTGGAGTCATTCATGACATATTTCAAAAGACGTTGCATTCGAGTCGTTGCGTTCATCAAGATTATTATTAAGTCAATTATAGTTAAATATATTATGAAATGATATGCCTGCCGTCAACTTTCGATGTAATGAAAGATTGTCTTTTCAAAAACGAATGCAATGTTTGTAAAATGTATCATATAGAGGTCAAGTACCTCGCGATGTAATCAACTGTTGTGAATTGTTTATAATCGATATGGACTTCGTCCGGATGGATTTGGACGGGTCGCTTCACATATCCTTAGTCCTCCTAAGGTATTTCAATATACTTTTAACAGCAATCCAATGACTGTTTCCTGGGTTATTTTGGTATCTGCTTGTCAGGCTAAGAGCGCATGACACATCCGGTCTAGTACATAACATTGCATACATGATTGACCCAATAGCAGACGCATATGGGACTTTCTTCATTCTTTCATGTTCATCTTTTGTGGTGGGACACTGATATGAACTAAGGAGCGTTCCTCTTTGAATAGGTACCAAACCTTTCTTAGAGTTCTCCATCTTGAACCTTTTCAAGATCTTTTCAATGTATGCACTTTGATTCAAACCTATCAGTTTCTTGGATCTATCCCTGTAGATCCCAATCCCCAAAACGTATTGTGCTTCTCCAAGATCCTTAATGGAGAAGCATTTACTTAGCCAAGTTTTAACTCCTTGCATTGCTGGAATATCATTTTCAAATAATAATATATCATCCACATATAGTACCAGGAACATGATAGTGCTCCCACTAGCTTTCTTATATACACAAGCTTCATCACCATTTTTAATGAAGCCAAATTTCTCGGCTTCCGCATTAAAACGATGATTCCACATTCTAGATGCTTGTTTCAATCCGTAGATTGACTTCTTTAACTTGCATACCTTTTTAGGATATTTCGGATCAACAAAACCTTCAGGTTGAACCATATAGACATCTTCCACAAGATATCCATTTAGGAAAGCAGTCTTGACATCCATTTCCCATATTTCATAATCATAATGAGCAGCAATGGCAAATAATATCCTAATAGACTTTAGCATTGCCACAGGTGAAAAAGTTTCATCATAGTCAACCCCTTGAGTTTGAGTGAAACCTTTTGCTACAAGTCTAGCTTTATATGTATCCAAGTTTCCATGTATGTCGGTTTTCATTTTGAAAAGCCATTTACAATCAACTAGCCTTGAGCCAGTCGGTTGTGTAACAAGTTCCCAAACTTGGTTGTCATACATGGATTGCATCTCAGCGTTCATGGCTTCCTGCCATTTATCTTTATCAATCCTTGATAAAGCATCTTGGTAGTTTGTTGGTTCATCCAAATCAACCACATAGCAACCATCCATGAGAAACCCATATCTCTCAGGTGGATTACTAATCCTACCAGATCTGCGAACGTCTTGTATATTTTGATCATCCATTTGATCATTCTCAACATTTTCATGTTGAGTGCTAGTGTCAACCAATTGTGTATCATCTACTTGATCTTGAACCTCCTCAAGATCTATCTTCCTTTCACTATCACCTTCCATTAGGAACTTAGTTTCAAGGAATTCAGCCTTCCGAGCAACAAACACATTTTGCTCGGATGGATCATAGAAATAGTATCCCATATCATCCTTGGGATATCCTATGAAGATACACTTCGTGGATCGAGCATTCAACTTATTGGGGACGTAACGCTTAGGGTAAGCTTCACATCCCCATACCTTTAAGTATGATAGAGATGGAGGTTTTCCAAACCACATCTCATGAGGTGTTCGTTCCACTTTCTTGGTTGGGGCCATATTTAAAATACGAGCCGCGGAGCATAGACAATAACCCCAAAATGATAGAGGTAACTAGCTTCTAGCCATCATAGATCGAACCATATCCATTAGGGTTCGGTTCCTCCTTTCGGACACACCATTAAGCTGTGGTGTCCCGGGTGGAGTAAGTTGCGAGATAATCCCACAACTTCTAAGATGATCTTGGAAGGCATCGCTTAGGTATTCACCTCCTCTATCGGTACGAAGTACCTTGATTGTCTTATTGAGTTGATTTTGTACTTCGTTTTGATACTCTTTGAATGCTTCAAAAGTTTCGTCCTTATGTCTTAACAAGTAGACATATCCGAAACGACTGAAGCCATCAATGAAAGTAACGAAGTATCTTTCACCATTCCTAGTTATGGGCTTAAAGGGTCCACATACATCCGAATGTATTAATCCCAATAAGTCCTTAGCCCTTTCTTTGAAAGGTGCTTTAGTCATTTTGCCTTGTAAACAAGATTCACATACATCAAACGAGTCTAGTTCATTTGATTTAAAAAGGCCATTCTTTTGGAGTGTATACATTCGATTCTTGTTTATGTGACCAAGGCGACAATGCCATAAGTAGGAATCACTCAAATCCCTTTTGAGTTTCTTGGTGCTAGTATGGTATATTGAGCTACTAGATGATGTGTCATCATGAACCAATTCATAAATTCCATTAGAAGGCGAAGCCTTAAAATAGAATACATTATCTAAATAAACGTGGATATCATCATCATTAACAAAATTAAGATAAAAACCACATTGTTTTAAACGAGAAACTGAAATAATGTTTCGACATAAATCCGGTGCATACAAAACATTGTTCAAAATAAGTTCCAAACCACTTGGAAGCTTTAATACAAAGTCTCATTGAGCCTTCACTTGCACTTTGGCTCCATTACCCATAAAGAGACTTGATGTTCCCGTTTGCTTGCTACTTCTTTTGAACCCCTGCAAAGAATTGCAAATGTGAGTTCCACATCCAGTGTCTAATACCCATGTATTAGAAGAAGTAATACTAAGCTCTATATATACCATATATATATTACCTGAGGTTTGCCCCGCATCCCTCTTTTCCTTCAACTCCTTAAGGTAGACCAGGCAGTTGCGTTTCCAGTGACCCATTTCACCGCAACCGAAGCACGGGTCTTCCTTGGGGTTTGCTTGTCCGGCAACCTTTTGCTTCTTTTTCTTGTTTTTGGTTGGGGTAACCATCCTCCCCTTTCCCTTTCCTTGATGGGCGGGTCCTTTCCTCTTAGCCGCTTTTGGCTTAGAGGTGTTGTTACCTTTGGACCCACCATCATTGATCATTAGCACGGGTGAAGCCCTCTTACCCATGCTAGTTTTTGCCGTCCTAAGCATGCCATGAAGTTCGCCAATGGTCTTATCCATCCCATTCATATTGTAATTAATTACAAATTGGTCAAACCTCTTTGACAAGGAGTTTAGGATAAGATCCGTGGCTAGCTCGTTAGATATGTTGAGATTAAGACGGTTTGCGCGATCAATGAGGCTTTTCATCTTGAGGACATAAGATGAAACGGATTGGGAGTCGTCCATACGACATGCATGAAGCGCTCGAACGGTCTCGAAGCGCTCGACACGTGCTTGTTGAAGGAACATCTCCTTCAATTGCGTGATCATGTCATATGCAGTATGATGCTTAAAATCCTTTTGGAATTCGGGTATCATAGTCCCAAGCATTAGGCAAGCGACTGAAGTGTCCCGTTCTTATTGATTAAAAACGTTTCATATTAATTCATTTCGTTGCGAGGTTTTGACCTCTATATGAGACGTTTTTCAAAGACTGCATTCATTTTTAAAACAAACCATAACCTTTATTTCATAAATAAAGGTTTAAAAAGCTTTACGTAGATTATCAAATAATGATAATCTAAAATATCCTTTTTACACACGACCATTACATAATGGTTTACAATACAAATATGTTACAACAAAACAAGTTTCTTGAATGCAGTTTTTACACAATATCATACAAGCATGGACTCCAAATCTCGTCCTTATTTAAGTATGCGATAGCGGAAGCTCTTAATAATCACCTGAGAATAAACATGCTTAAAACGTCAACAAAAATGTTGGTGAGTTATAGGTTTAACCTATATATATCAAATCATAATAATAGACCACAAGATTTCATATTTCAATACACATCCCATACATAGAGATAAAAATCATTCATATGGTGAACACCTGGTAACCGACATTAACAAGATGCATATATAAGAATATCCCCATCATTTCGGGACACCCTTCGGATATGATATAAATTTCGAAGTACTAAAGCATCCGGTACTTTGGATGGGGTTTGTTAGGCCCAATAGATCTATCTTTAGAATTCGAGTCAATTAGGGTGTCTGTTCCCTAATTCTTAAATTACCAGACTTAATAAAAAGGGGCATATTCGATTTCGATAATTCAACCATAGAATGTAGTTTCACGTACTTGTGTCTATTTTGTAAATCATTTATAAAACCTGCATGTATTCTCATCCCAAAAATATTAGATTTTAAAAGTGGGACTATAACTCACTTTCACAGATTTTACTTCGTCGAGAAGTAAGACTTGGCCACTGTTGATTCAAGAACCTATAACAATATATACATATATATTAAAGTATGTTCAAAATATATTTACAACACTTTTAATATATTTTGATGTTTTAAGTTTATTAAGTCAGCTGTCCTCGTTAGTAACCTACAACTAGTTGTCCACAGTTAGATGTACAGAAATAAATCGATAAATATTATCTTGAATCAATCCACGACCCAGTGTATACGTATCTTAGTATTGATCACAACTCAAACTATATATATTTTGGAATCAACCTCAACCCTGTATAGCTAACTCCAACATTCACATATAGAGTGTCTATGGTTGTTCCGAAATATATATAGATGTGTCGACATGATAGGTCGAAACATTGTATACGTGTCTATGGTATCTCAAGATTACATAATATACAATACAAGTTGATTAAGTTATGGTTGGAATAGATTTGTTACCAATTTTCACGTAGCTAAAATGAGAAAAATTATCCAATCTTGTTTTACCCACAACTTCTTCATTTTAAATCCGTTTTGAGTGAATCAAATTGCTATGGTTTCATATTAAACTCTATTTTATGAATCTAAACAGAAAAAGAATAGATTTATAGTCTGAAAAATAAGTTACAAGTCGTTTTTGTAAAGGTAGTCATTTCAGTCGAAGGAACGACGTCTAGATGACCATTTTAGAAAACATACTTCCACTTTGAGTTTAACCATAATTTTTGGATATAGTTTCATGTTAATAATAAAAATCATTTTCTCAGAATAACAACTTTTAAATCAAAGTTTATCATAGTTTTTAATTAACTAACCCAAAACAGCCCGCGGTGTTACTACGACGGCGTAAATCCGGTTTTACGGTGTTTTTCGTGTTTCCAGGTTTTAAATCATTAAGTTAGCATATCATATAGATATAGAACATGTGTTTAGTTAATTTTAAAAGTCAAGTTAGAAGGATTAACTTTTGTTTGCGAACAAGTTTAGAATTAACTAAACTATGTTCTAGTGATTACGAGTTTAAACCTTCGAATAAGATAGTTTTATATATATGAATTGAATGATGTTATGAACATCATTACTACCTCAAGTTTAGTAGGTAAACCTACTGGAAGTGACAAGAAATGATCTAGCTTCAAAGGATCTTGGATGGCTTGAAAGTTCTTGAAGTAGGATCATGACACAAAAACAAGTTCAAGTAAGATTTTTACTCGAATTAAGATAGTTTATAGTTATAGAAATTGAATCAAAGTTTGAATATGAATATTACCTTGAATAATAAAGATAACCTACTGTATATAACAAAGGTTTCTTGATTTTAGATGATTACTTGGAATGGATTAGAAAGCTTGGAAGTAAATTAGTAAACTTGAAGGGATTTTTGAAGTGCTCTTGAAGTGTTCTTCCTATGATGATTATAGCTTGATGCTTGAAGTGATCTTTGATGAAGATGATGATTAACTACTGGAAAAATACGTTCATAATAGTGTGTGTGTGTTGAGAGAGAATTAGAAAGAGAATTGGAAGTGAAATGGAGTGAATGATGAGTGATAATTGGTGAGTGGTGAGTGGGGTTAAAAGGAGTTCTAGTTAGTTGACTAGCTCATGGTAGAAGTTAAAATTGATTAGTCATACATGACATAATCAAGAGTGGAATCCCATGCTAGTTCCTATTGGTATATACCTATAGTAAGTACGTTTTGAAGCTGTGTATAATACGGGTAAGAATACGACTAGAATTCTTGATGCAAGAAAAGAATGGGAAAGTAACTGTAACCATTTTTGTTAAGTATGAGTGTTTTGATATATGTCTTGAAGTCTTCCAAAAGTATTTTAATACATCTAAATACACTACATGTATATACATTTTAACTGAGTCGTTAAGTCATCGTTAGTCGTTACATGTAAGTGTTGTTTTGAAACCTTTAAGTTAACGATCTCAATTAATGTTGTTAACCCATTGTTTATTATATCTAATGAGATGTTAAATTATTATATTATCATGATATTATGATATATTAATATATCTTAATATGATATATATACATTTAAATGTCGTTACAATGATAATCGTTACATATATGTCTCGTTTCGAAATCCTTAAGTTAGTAGTCTTATTTATATGTATATAACTCATTGTTAATATAATTATGGAGATACTTACTTATCATAATCTCATGTTAACCATATGTATATCCATATATATATATCGTCATGTCATTTTTACAAGTTTTAACGTTCGTGAATCGCTGGTCAACTTGGGTGGTCAATTGTCTATATGAAACATATTTCAATTAATCAAGTCTTAACAAGTTTGATTGCTTAACATGTTGGAAACATTTAATCATGTAAATATAAATCTCAATTAATATATATATAAACATGGAAAAGTTCGGGTCACTACAGTACCTACCCGTTAAATAAATTTCGTCCCGAAATTTTAAGCTGTTGAAGGTGTTGACGAATCTTCTAGAAATAGATGCGGGTATTTCTTCTTCATCTGATCTTCACGCTCCCAGGTGAACTCGGGTCCTCTACGAGCATTCCATCGAACCTTAACAATTGGTATCTTGTTTTGCTTAAATCTTTTAACCTCACGATCCATTATTTGGACGGGTTCTTCGATGAATTGGAGTTTTTCGTTGATTTGGATTTCATCTAACGGAATAGTGAGATCTTCTTTAGCAAAACATTTCTTCAAATTCGAGACGTGGAAAGTGTTATGTACAGCCGCGAGTTGTTGAGGTAACTCAAGTCGGTAAGCTACTGGTCCGACACGATCAATAATCTTGAATGGTCCAATATACCTTGGATTTAATTTCCCTCGTTTACCAAATCGAACAACGCCTTTCCAAGGTGCAACTTTAAGCATGACCATCTCTCCAATTTCAAATTCTATATCTTTTCTTTTAATGTCAGCGTAGCTCTTTTGTCAACTTTGGGCGGTTTTCAACCGTTGTTGAATTTGGATGATCTTCTCGGTAGTTTCTTGTATAATCTCCGGACCCGTAATCTGTCTATCCCCCACTTCACTCCAAAAAATCGGAGACCTGCACTTTCTACCATAAAGTGCTTCAAACGGCGCCATCTCAATGCTTGAATGGTAGCTGTTGTTGTAGGAAAATTCTGCTAACGGTAGATGTCGATCCCAACTGTTTCCGAAATCAATAACACATGCTCGTAGCATGTCTTCAAGTGTTTGTATCGTCCTTTCGCTCTGCCCATCAGTTTGTGGATGATAGGCAGTACTCATGTCTAGACGAGTTCCTAATGCTTGCTGTAATGTCTGCCAGAATCTTGAAATAAATCTACCATCCCTATCAGAGATAATAGAGATTGGTATTCCATGTCTGGAGAAGACTTCCTTCAAATACAGTCGTGCTAACTTCTCCATCTTGTCATCTTCTCTTATTGGCAGGAAGTGTGCTGATTTGGTGAGACGATCAACTATTACCCAAATAGTATTAAAACCACTTGCAGTCCTTGGAAATTTAGTGATGAAATCCATGGTAATGTTTTCCCATTTCCATTCCGGAATTTCGGGTTGTTGAAGTAGACCTGATGGTTTCTGATTCTCAGCTTTGACCTTAGAACACGTCAAACATTCTCCTACATATTTAGTAACATCGGCTTTCATACCCGGCCACCAAAAATGTTTCTTGAGATCCTTGTACATCTTCCCCGTTCCAGGATGTATTGAGTATCTGGTTTTATGAGCTTCTCTAAGTACCATTTCTCTCATATCTCCAAATTTTGGTACCCAAATCCTTTCTGCCCTATACCGGGTTCCGTCTTCCCGAATATTAAGATGCTTCTTCGATCCCTTAGGTATTTCATCCTTTAAATTTCCCTCTTTTAAAACTCCTTGTTGCACCTCCTTTATTTGAGTAGTAAGGTTATTATGAATCATTATATTCATAGATTTTACTTGAATGGGTTCTCTGTCCTTCCTGCTCAAGGCATCGGCTACAACATTTGCCTTTCCCGGGTGGTAACGAATCTCAAAGTCGTAATCATTCAACAATTCAATCCACCTACTCTGCCTCATATATTCAGTTGTTTCTGATTAAATATGTGTTGAAGACTTTTGTGGTCGGTATATATAATACTTTTGACCCCATATAAGTAGTGCCTCCAAGTCTTTAATGCAAAAACAACCGCGCCTAATTCCAAATCATGCGTTGTATAATTTTGTTCGTGAATCTTCAATTGTCTAGACGCATAAGCAATCACCTTCGTTCGTTGCATTAATACACAACCGAGACCTTGCTTTGATGCGTCACAATAAATCACAAAATCATCATTCCCTTCAGGCAATGACAATATAGGTGCCGTAGTTAGCTTTTTCTTCAATAACTGAAACGCTTTCTCTTGTTCATCATTCCATTCAAATTTCTTCCCTTTATGCGTTAATGCAGTCAAGGGTTTTGCTATTCTGGAAAAGTCTTGGATGAACCTTCTGTAGTAACCAGCTAGTCCTAAAAACTGGCGTATGTGTTTCGGAGTTTTCGGGGTTTCCCACTTTTCAACAGTTTCTATCTTTGCCGGATCCACCTTAATACCTTCTTTGTTCACTATGTGACCGAGGAATTGAACTTCTTCCAACCAAAATGCACACTTTGAAAACTTAGCGTACAATTCTTCCTTCCTCAATACTTCTAACACTTTTCTCAAATGTTCACCGTGTTCTTGGTCATTCTTTGAGTAAATAAGTATGCCATCAATGAAAACAATGACAAACTTGTCAAGGTATGGTCCACACACTCGATTCATAAGGTCCATGAACACAGCTGGTGCATTAGTTAAACCAAACGGCATGACCATAAACTCGTAATGACCGTAACGTGTTCTGAAAGCAGTCTTTGGAATATCATCTTCTTTCACCCGCATTTGATGATACCCGGAACGTAAGTCAATCTTTGAATAAATAGACGAGCCTTGTAGTTGATCAAATAAGTCGTCGATTCTCGGTAGTGGGTAGCGGTTCTTGATGGTAAGTTTGTTCAACTCTCGGTAGTCGATACACAACCTGAATGTACCATCTTTCTTTTTGACAAACAAAACAGGAGCTCCCCACGGTGATGTGCTTGGTCGAATGAAACCACGCTCTAAAAGTTCTTGTAATTGTCTTTGCAGTTCTTTCATCTCGCTGGGTGCGAGTCTGTAAGGAGCACGAGCTATTGGTGCAGCTCCTGGTACAAGATCTATTTGAAATTCAACGGATCGATGTGGGGGTAATCCCGGTAATTCTTTCGGAAATACATCGGGAAATTCTTTTGCGACGGGAACATCATTGATGCTCTTTTCATCAGTTTGTACTTTCTCGACGTGTGCTAGAATAGCATAGCAACCTTTTCTTATTAGTTTTTGTGCCTTCAAATTACTAATAAGATGTAGCTTCGTGTTGCCCTTTTCTCCGTACACCATTAAGGGTTTTCCTTTTTCTCGTATAATGCGAATTGTATTTTTGTAACAAACGATCTCTGCTTTCACTTCTTTCAACCAGTCCATACCGATTATCACATCAAAACTCCCTAAGTCTACTGGTATCAAATCAATCTTAAATGTTTCGCTAACCAGTTTAATTTCTCGATTCCGACATATATTATCTGCTGAAATTAATTTACCATTTGCTAATTCGAGTAAAAATTTACTATCCAAAGGCGTCAATGGACAACTTAATTTAGCACAAAAATCTCTACTCATATAGCTTCTATCCGCACCCGAATCAAATAAAACGTAAGCAGATTTATTGTCAATAAGAAACGTACCCGTAACAAGCTCCGGGTCTTCTTGTGCCTCTACCGCATTAATATTGAAAACTCTTCCGCGGCCTTGTCCATTCGTGTTCTCCTGGTTCGGGAAATTTCTAATAATGTGGCCCGGTTTTCCACATTTATAACAAACTACATTGGCATAACTTGCTCCGACACTGCTTGCTCCGCCATTACTTGTTCCGACACCATTTGTTCCTTTCGTTCTATTAACCCCTGGTCCGTAGACCTCACACTTCGCCGCGCTATGACCATTTCTTTTACACTTGTTGCAAAATTTGGTGCAGAACCCCGAGTGATACTTTTCACACCTTTGGCATAGCTGCTTCTGATTGTTGTTGTTGCTGCGGTTATTATTGTTGTTGGGATGATTGTTGTAGTTGCTGTTGTTGTTGTTGTTGTTGTTGGGCCGTTTGTTGTAGTTGCGATTGATGTTGCGATTGTTGGGATAATTGTTGCGATTATTGTTGTAATTGCTGTTGTTGTTGTATTGGTGATTCTTATCACCGTTTTCCTCCCACTTTCTTTTGACTTGCTTCACATTGGCATCTTCAGCAGTCTGTTCTTTAATTCTTTCTTCAATCTGGTTCACTAGTTTATGAGCCATTCTACATTCCTGTTGTATGGAGGCGGGCTCGTGTGAACTTATATCTTCTTGGATTCTTTCCGGTAATCCTTTCACAAACGCGTCGATCTTCTCTTCCTCATCTTCGAATGCTCCCGGACACAATAGGCACAATTCTGTGAATCGTCTTTCGTACGTGGTAATATCAAATCCTTGGGTTCATAACCCTCTAAGTTTTGTCTTGAGCTTATTGACCTCGGTTCTGGGATGGTACTTCTCGTTCATCAAGTGCTTGAATGCTGACCACGGTAGTGCGTACGCATCGTCTTGTCCCACTTGCTCTAGATAGGTATTCCACCATGTAAACGCAGAACCTGTGAAGGTATGCGTAGCGTACTTCACTTTGTCCTCTTCAGTACACTTACTTATGGCAAACACCGATTCGACCTTCTCGGTCCACCGTTTCAATCCGATCGGTCCTTCGGTTCCATCAAATTCCAAAAGTTTGCAGGCAGTGAATTCTATGTAGGTGCATCCTACACGATTTCCTGTACTGCTAGATCCAAGGTTATTGTTGGTATGTAGCGCAGCCTATACTGCGGCTATGTTTGAAGCTAGAAAAGTACGGAATTCCTCTTCATTCATATTCACGGTGTGTCGAGTAGTCGGTGCCATTTCCTTCAAAATAGTCAAATGGAACAAGTTAATCATACGGAATATTAAGAGTAGTTAATAGTATTTCGTAGCATAATATGAACTCATTTATAAAAGCTTTTTCTTAATATTAGCGTTTTATAAGTTTAAATTCCGGTAGTACCTACCCGTTAAGTTCATACTTAGTAGCTAATATACAATTCAACTACTACAATTCTATATGAAAAACTGATTATAATAATATTTCGCGTTCAAACTTTTATACAATATTTTACAAACTTACAATACCGCTTATTTTACATAAAGCATGAAATATAGCACACAATAACTTTGATACAAGATAGTTGTGAAGATAATTCTAGCTAGTACACAAGTCGTTTAGCAAAGGCAATAAAGACACGTAATTCATACGTCCAGAAATAAGTCATGCATTTTAGTTTTACTAGGACTACTTCCCATCCTTGGTCTTGTGGAACATAACCGTTATGGCCATTGATAAGACAGCGTGTTGTAACGTCGTCAAAGGGACGAGGGTTACGTAATGTCCAACAGTCCCGTAACAATCTAAAAACCTCATTTCTTACCCCAATTACCGACTCCGTCACTTGTGAGAACGTTTTATTTAATAGTTGTAGGCCGATGTTCTTGTTCTCACTTTGGTGAGAAGCGAACATTACTAATCCGTAAGCATAACATGCTTCTTTATGTTGCATGTTAGCCGCTTTTTCTAAATCACGAAGTCCAATATTCGGATATATTGAGTCAAAATAATTTCTTAACCCATTGCGTAAAATAGCATTTGGGTTCCCCGCAATATATGCGTCAAAGTAAACACATCGTAACTTATGGATTTCCCAATGTGATATCCCCCATCTTTCGAACGAAAGCCTTTTATAAACCAATGCATTCTTGGAACGTTCTTCGAATGTCTTACAAACTGATCTCGCCTTAAATAGTTGTGCCGAAGAATTCTGACCGACTCTAGACAAGATTTCATCAATCATGTCTCCGGGTAGGTCTCTTAAAATATTGGATTGTCTATCCATTTTGTGTTTTTATACTGTAAAATAGACAAGAGTTAGATTCATAAAAAAAATACTTATTAATACAAGCAATTTTTACATATATCATAAAGCATAAGCACACTATATTACATATATTACACCACACGAATACAACTATCTTATTCCGACTCGCTTGTTTCTTCTTCTTCGGTTTTGGTTCGTTTTGCCAAGTTTCTAGGGATATATGATGTTCCCCTAATACGAGCCGTCGTTATCCACATTGGTTTAGAAAAACCTGGTGGTTTAGAGGTTCCCGGGTCATTATTACAACTTAAGGACTTCGGGGGTTGACGATACATATAAAGTTCATCGGGGTTGGAATTAGATTTCTCTATTTTTATGCCCTTTCCCTTATTATTTTCTTTTGCCTTTTTAAATTCAGTTGGGGTAATTTCTATAACATCATCGGAATTCTCGTCGGAATCCGATTCATCGGAGAATTGGTAATCCTCCCAATATTTTGCTTCCTTGGCGGAAACACCATTGACCATAATTAACCTTGGTAGGTTGGTTGAGGATTTTCTTTTACTTAACCGTTTTATTATTTCCCCCACCGGTTCTATTTCTTCATCCGGTTCCGATTCTTCTTCCGGTTCCGATTCTTCTTCCGGTTCCGACTCTTCTTCCGGTTCCTCTTCGGGAACTTGTGAATCAGTCCACGAATCATTCCAATTTACATTTGACTCTTCATTATTATTAGGTGAGTCAATGAGACTTGTTCTAGAGGTAGACATCTATCACATAATATCAAACGCGTTAAGAGATTAATATATCACATAATATTCACATGTTAAAAATATATAGTTTCCAACAAAATTTGTTAAGCAATCATTTTTCAAGTAAACACGGTCGAAGTCCAGACTCACTAATGCATCCTAACAAACTCGATAAGACACACTAATGCAAAATTCTGGTTCTCTAAGACCAACGCTGTGATACCAACTGAAATGTCCCGTTCTTATTGATTAAAAACGTTCCATATTAATTGATTTCGTTGCGAGGTTTTGACCTCTATATGAGACGTTTTTCAAAGACTGCATTCATTTTTAAAACAAACCATAACCTTTATTTCATAAATAAAGGTTTAAAAAGCTTTACGTAGATTATCAAATAATGATAATCTAAAATATCCTTTTTACACACGACCATTACATAATGGTTTACAATACAAATATGTTACAACAAAACAAGTTTCTTGAATGCAGTTTTTACACAATATCATACAAGCATGGACTCCAAATCTCGTCCTTATTTAAGTATGCGATAGCGGAAGCTCTTAATAATCACCTGAGAATAAACATGCTTAAAACGTCAACAAAAATGTTGGTGAGTTATAGGTTTAACCTATATATATCAAATCATAATAATAGACCACAAGATTTCATATTTCAATACACATCCCATACATAGAGATAAAAATCATTCATATGGTGAACACCTGGTAACCGACATTAACAAGATGCATATATAAGAATATCCCCATCATTCCGGGACACCCTTCGGATATGATATAAATTTCGAAGTACTAAAGCATCCGGACCTTTGGATGGGGTTTGTTAGGCCCAATAGATCTATCTTTAGGATTCGCGTCAATTAGGGTGTCTGTTCCCTAATTCTTAAATTACCAGACTTAATAAAAAGGGGCATATTCGATTTCGATAATTCAACCATAGAATGTAGTTTCACGTACTTGTGTCTATTTTGTAAATCATTTATAAAACCTGCATGTATTCTCATCCCAAAAATATTAGATTTTAAAAGTGGGACTATAACTCACTTTCATAGATTTTTACTTCGTCGAGAAGTAAGACTTGGCCACTGTTGATTCACGAACCTATAACAATATATACATATATATTAAAGTATGTTCAAAATATATTTACAACACTTTTAATATATTTTGAGGTTTTAAGTTTATTAAGTCAGCTGTCCTCGTTAGTAACCTACAACTAGTTGTCCACAGTTAGATGTACAGAAATAAATCGATAAATATTATCTTGAATCAATCCACGACCCAGTGTATACGTATCTCAGTATTGATCATAACTCAAACTATATATATTTTGGAATCAACCTCAACCCTGTATAGCTAACTCCAACATTTACATATAGAGTATCTATGGTTGTTCCGAAATATATATAGATGTGTCGACATGATAGGTCGAAACATTGTATACGTGTCTATGGTATCTCAAGATTACATAATATACAATACAAGTTGATTAAGTTATGGTTGGAATAGATTTGTTACCAATTTTCACGTAGCTAAAATGAGAAAAATTATCCAATCTTGTTTTACCCATAACTTCTTCATTTTAAATCCGTTTTGAGTGAATAAAATTGCTATGGTTTCATATTAAACTCTATTTTATGAATCTAAACAGAAAAAGTATAGATTTATAGTCAGAAAAATAAGTTACAAGTCATTTTTGTAAAGGTAGTCATTTCAGTCGAAGGAACGACGTCTAGATGACCATTTTAGAAAACATACTTCCACTTTGAGTTTAACCATAATTTTTGGATATAGTTTCATGTTAATAATAAAAATCATTTTCTCAGAATAACAACTTTTAAATCAAAGTTTATCATAGTTTTTAATTAACTAACCCAAAACAGCCCGCGGTGTTACTACGACGGCGTAAATCCGGTTTTACGGTGTTTTTCGTGTTTCCAGGTTTTAAATCATTAAGTTAGCATATCATATAGATATAGAACATGTGTTTAGTTAATTTTAAAAGTCAAGTTAGAAGGATTAACTTTTGTTTGCGAACAAGTTTAGAATTAACTAAACTATGTTCTAGTGATTACGAGTTTAAACCTTCGAATAAGATAGTTTTATATATATGAATCGAATGATGTTATGAACATAATTACTACCTCAAGTTTAGTAGGTAAACCTACTGGAAGTGACAAGAAATGATCTAGCTTCAAAGGATCTTGGATGGCTTGAAAGTTCTTGAAGTACGATCATGGCACAAAAACAAGTTCAAGTAAGATTTTTACTCGAATTAAGATAATTTATGGTTATAGAAATTGAATCAAAGTTTGAATATGAATATTACCTTGAATAAGAAAGATAACCTACTGTATATAACAAAGGTTTCTTGATCTTAGATGATTACTTGGAATGGATTAGAAAGCTTGGAAGTAAATTAGTAAACTTGAAGGGATTTTTGAAGTGCTCTTGAAGTGTTCTTCCTATGATGATTATAGCTTGATGCTTGAAGTGATCTTTGATGAAGATGATGATTAACTACTGGAAAAATACATTCATAATAGTGTGTGTGTGTTGAGAGAGAATTAGAAAGAGAATTGGAAGTGAAATGGAGTGAATGATGAGTGGTAATTGGTGAGTGGTGAGTGGGGTTAAAAGGAGTTCTAGTTAGTTGACTAGCTCATGGTAGAAGTTAAAATTGATTAGTCATACATGACATAATCAAGAGTGGAATCCCATGCTAGTTCCTATTGGTATATACCCATAGTAAGTACGTTCTGAAGCTGTGTATAATACGGGTAAGAATACGACTAGAATTCTTGATGCAAGAAAAGAATGGGAAAGTAACTGTAACCATTTTTGTTAAGTATGAGTGTTTTGATATATGTCTTGAAGTCTTCCAAAAGTATTTTAATACATCTAAATACACTACATGTATATACATTTTAACTGAGTCGTTAAGTCATCGTTAGTCGTTACATGTAAGTGTTGTTTTGAAACCTTTAAGTTAACGATCTCAATTAATGTTGTTAACCCATTGTTTATTATATCTAATGAGATGTTAAATTATTATATTATCATGATATTATGATATATTAATATATCTTAATATGATATATATACATTTAAATGTCGTTACAACGATAATCGTTACATATATGTCTCGTTTCGAAATCCTTAAGTTAGTAGTCTTGTTTATATGTATATAACTCATTGTTAATATACTTATGGAGATACTTACTTATCATAATCTCATGTTAACCATATGTATATCCATATATATATCGTCATGTCGTTTTTACAAGTTTTAACGTTCGTGAATCGCCCATCAACTTGGGTGGTCAATTGTCTATATGAAACATATTTCAATTAATCAAGTCTTAACAAGTTTGATTGCTTAACATGTTGGAAACATTTAATCATGTAAATATCAATCTCAATTAATATATATAAACATGGAAAAGTTTGGGTCACTACAGCGACTTGCACCGAATCAGCGCAATACTTATCCCAATAAGCCATGCCTTCCGTATCATCCTCGTCGGATTGATCTGGAATGGGGTCTTCCAACACATACGCCTTATCCTCAAGTTTGAGTACAATCCTAAGATTGCGGAACCAATCCATAAAGTTCGTATGGTTGAGTTTGTCTTTCTCAAGGAGTGACCTTAACGATAGGTTGTTCAAGTTAATAGGTGCGTTTTGCATGTTGTTATTATTGGCGGCCATCTACAAAATTTAACAAAGTTGTTTAAGTATTAATTTTAATTTAACAATCAATACCCTTTAAATCCAATTGATATATTTTTAAATTTAAGAATCCAACGGTAAACCAAATTTCGGTTAGGTGACCTTTATCCCGTCATTTGATTTAGCTAGGTAGTCATTATATGACAATTGAAATCCTTTTGCAACTTCTAAGTTATGGGATCATGCAATCCTTTTGCATGGCATATTTACCCCATCAACGCCTATTTGTTCCTCATGCTTCGGTGACCTTAAGTTCATGATTCCCAAATCAAGTCGTCCTACTAGTGTAAACGTGTAAATTTAACATACAAGTGGTTAGGTGACCTTTATCCCACAAGTGTGCGAAATTTACCTTAATCATATTAGTTTGCTCATAACGGTTAGGTGAACTTTATCCCATTATGAGTTCCCTAATATTTTCAAGTGTCACACAAAAGGATGGCGTTTAACTTGTTTGCCTTGTTAATTAAAGGATTTTAAGTTTTCTTTAATTCTAGTTTGAGAAAACATTTATGCCATACACCAACATGCATTTAGTGTATGGTTCATTTGAAATCCATTTTCAAGTCTAGTAATTTTAGCCAATTACTTGATATAAACCATTTTATATATATGATCCTTATCATGTTCTTAATAACCGTTTATTAATGTCCTTTTAGCCATTTTTAATTTAACCATTTAAATTGACGTTTTGCATGTCGTTAATAATTTAACCAATTAAATTGTAGTTATGCTTGTTGTTAACTTGTGTGATAACTTGTTGTAGTAACATACACAATCCACAATCATACAAGAAATAAAATAACCACGCATGCAAACAAAAGTGTTCACAATCAAGCCAATTTGGTAGACATTTGTTTAACCGAAAACAAATGTCACCGGTTAAGGGTTATAACACTAAGTAGGAGATTTCAAAATCTCCCACTTAATCTTGCATCCAAATGCATCTTCCAAGTCTTCATCTTGTATCTTCATTTTTACAAAAAATATATCCTAATACATTTTTCTAGAAAATGAAAATATAACCTAATCTATTTTACATACCAAATATAAAATAAATTACATAACCAAATGAATTATTACATGCCAAATGAATAAATATTATGACAAACCAATTGAATAAATATAAATCAACTATGCATGCAACCAAACACAAGGTCAAGGCTTAGATTGTGAACTTTAACATACAACCAAGTATGAACCAAATGGAAGAACCAAAACCCACTTTTGGAACTCCATAAATTCGGCCATATTTTAAACCCACCCAAAACTATAAATTTTTGCATTTTACAATCATGCATGTACATAAAATGCAAAATATATAGTGAGTTTAATAATCATCTCGAAGCATATTTCAACAACTTCAGCTCTAGATACCATTGTTGGGATTTTACAAGTTTCAAAATGCTTAAAACATAATAAGAATCAAACTTAGCGGAAGCATGTAATTACCAATTTTAGACTTGTTAAACTTTAACCAATTAAAGTTAAATCCCAATTAGGATCAAGTTGTGAAACATACTTACAAACTACAAGATAGATAAGAGATTATACCTTCTCCAAGCTATGTAGTTGATGATGAAGATGATGATGAAGAATAGAGCTTCAAATGGATGAAACCTCAAGTTGTTATACCCCAAACTTGTGCACCAACACCCTAGCTTTGGTTAGGATTTATTTTCACTTGAATATGGCTTGCAAAAAAATTGAAATGAACTTCTTTTGGCAATCCAAAGGCCACGGCCTGCAGCTCCTAAAATGGGAGTGTGCAGAATTTTTTTTGCTTTTTAATTGATGTGTAATTGCAAGTGTGTGTAAAGCAAGGAGTCAAGATGCTTGCATGTATATGGAAATGGGATTTATTTGACCAAGGAAGGAATCTCTAGCATGTGAGATTACACTCCCCATGTGTTGTAGTGACCCGAACTTTTCCATGTTTATATATATTAATTGAGATTGATGTTTACATGATTAAATGTTTCCAACATGTTAAGCAATCAAACTTGTTAAGACTTGATTAATTGAAATATGTTTTATATAGACAATTGACCACCCAAGTTGACCGGCGATTCACGAACGTTAAAACTTGTAAAAATGACTTGACGATATATATATGGATATACATATGGTTAACATGAGATTATGATAAGTAAGTATCTCCATAAGTATATTAACAATGAGTTATATACATATAAACAAGACTACTAACTTAAGGATTTCGAAACGAGACATATATGTAACGATTATCGTTGTAACGACATTTAAATGTATATATATCATATTAAGATATATTAATATATCATAATATCATGATAATATAATAATTTAACATCTCATTAGATATAATAAACAATGGGTTAACAACATTAATTGAGATCGTTAACTTAAAGGTTTCAAAACAACACTTACATGTAACGACTAACGATGACTTAACGACTCCGTTAAAATGTATATACATGTAGTGTATTTAGATGTATTAAAATACTTTTTGAAGACTTCAAGACATATATCAAAACACTCATACTTAACGAAAATGGTTACAGTTACTTTCCCATTCTTTTCTTTCATCAAGAATTCTAGTCGTATTCTTACCCGTATTATACACAGCTTCAAAACGTACTTACTATGGGTATATACCAATAGGAACTAGCATGGGATTCCACTCTTGATTATGTCATGTATGACTAATCAATTTTAACTTCTACCATGAGCTAGTCAACTAACTAGAACTCCTTTTAACCCCACTCACCACTCACCAATTAACACTCATCATTCACTCCATTTCATTTCCAAATCTCTTTCTAATTCTCTCTCAACACACCCACACTATTATGAACGTATTTTTCCAGTAGTTAATCATCATCTTCATCAAAAATCAATTCAAGAATCAAGCTATAATCATCATAGGAAGAACACTTCAAGAATACTTCAAAAATCCCTTCAAGTTTACTAATTTACTTCCAAGCTTCCTAATCCATTCCAAGTAATCATCTAAGATCAAGAAACCTTTGTTATATACAGTAGGTTATCTTTCTTATTCAAGGTAATATTCATATTCAAACTTTGATTCAATTTCTATAACTATAAACTATCTTAATTCGAGCAAAAATCTTACTTGAACTTGTTTTTGTGTCATGATCCTACTTCAAGAACTTTCAAGCCATCCAAGATCCTTTGAAGCTAGATCATTTCTTGTCACTTCCAGTAGGTTTACCTACTAAACTTGAGGTAGTAATGATGTTCATAACATCATTCGATTCATATATATAAAACTATCTTATTCGAAGGTTTAAACTCGTAATCACTAGAACATAGTTTAGTTAATTCTAAACTTGTTCGCAAACAAAAGTTAATCCTTCTAACTTGACTTTTAAAATTAACTAAACACATGTTCTATATCTATATGATATGCTAACTTAATGATTTAAAACCTGGAAACACGAAAAACACCGTAAAACCGGATTTACGCCGTCGTAGTAACACCGCGGGCTGTTTTGGGTTAGTTAATTAAAAACTATGATAAACTTTGATT
Source organism: Rutidosis leptorrhynchoides (assembly GCF_046630445.1). Taxonomy (NCBI): domain Eukaryota; kingdom Viridiplantae; phylum Streptophyta; class Magnoliopsida; order Asterales; family Asteraceae; genus Rutidosis; species Rutidosis leptorrhynchoides. Next base: position 299,889,425 of record NC_092339.1, read on the forward strand.
TAAAAGTTTTTATTCTGAGAAAATGATTTTTATTATGAACATGAAACTATATCCAAAAATTATGGTTAAACTCAAAGTGGAAATATGTTTTCTAAAATGGTCATCTAGACGTCATTCTTTCGACTGAAATGACTACCTTTACAAAAACGACTTGTAACTTATTTTTCCGACTATAAACCTATACTTTTTCTGTTTAGATTCATAAAATAAAGTTCAATATGAAACCATAGCAATTTGATTCATTCAAAACGGATTTAAAATGAAGAAGTTATGGGTAAAACAAGATTGGATAATTTTTCTCATTTTAGCTACGTGAAAATTGGTAACAAATCTATTCCAACCATAACTTAATCAACTTGTATTGTATATTATGTAATCTTGAGATACCATAGACACGTATACAATGTTTCGACCTATCATGTCGACACATCTAAATATATTTCGGAACAACCATAGACACTCTATATGTGAATGTTGGAGTTAGCTATACAGGGTTGAGGTTGATTCCAAAATATATATAGTTTGAGTTGTGATCAATACTGAGATATGTATACACTGGGTCGTGGATTGATTCAAGATAATATTTATTGATTTATTTCTGTACATCTAACTGTGGACAACTAGTTGTAGGTTACTAACGAGGACCGCTGACTTAATAAACTTAAAACATCAAAATATATTAAAAGTGTTGTAAATATATTTTGAACATACTTTAATATATATGTATATATTGTTATAGGTTCGTGAATCAACAGTGGCCAAGTCTTACTTCTCGACGAAGTAAAAATCTGTAAAAGTGAGTTATAGTCCCACTTTTAAAATCTAATATTTTTGGGATGAGAATACATGCAGGTTTATAAATGATTTACAAAATAGACACAAGTACGTGAAACTACATTCTATGGTTGAATTATCGAAATCGAATATGCCCCTTTTTATTAAGTCTGGTAATCTAAGAATTAGGGAACAGACACCCTAATTGACGCGAATCCTAAAGATAGATCTATTGGGCTTAACAAACCCCATCCAAAGTACCGGATGCTTTAGTACTTCGAAATTTATATCATATCCGAAGGGTGTCCCGGAATGATGGGGATATTCTTATATATGCATCTTGTTAATGTCGGTTACCAGGTGTTCACCATATGAATGATTTTTATCTCTATGTATGGGATATGTATTGAAATATGAAATCTTGTGGTCTATTATTATGATTTGATATATATAGGTTAAACCTATAACTCACCAACATTTTTTGTTGACGTTTTAAAGCATGTTTATTCTCAGGTGATTATTAAGAGCTTCCGCTGTCGCATACTTAAATAAGGACGACATTTGGAGTCCATGCTTGTATGATATTGTGTAAAAACTGCATTCAAGAAACTTATTTTGTTGTAACATATTTGTATTGTAAACCATTATGTAATGGTCGTGTGTAAACAGGATATTTTAGATTATCATTATTTGATAATCTACGTAAAACTTTTAAACCTTTATTGATGAAATAAAGGTTATGGTTTGTTTTAAAATGAATGCAGTCTTTGAAAAACGTCTCATATAGAGGTCAAAACCTCGCAACGAAATCAATTAATATGGAACGTTTTTAATCAATAAGAACGGGACATTTCAGTTGGTATCAGAGCGTTGGTCTTAGAGAACCAGAATTTTGCATTAGTGTGTCTTATGTAGTTTGTTAGGATGCATTAGTGAGTCTGGACTTCGACCGTGTTTACTTGAAAAATGATTGCTTAACAAATTTTGTTGGAAACTATATATTTTTAACATGTGAATATTATGTGATATATTAATCTCTTAACGCGTTTGATATTATGTGATAGATGTCTACCTCTAGAACAAGTCCCATTGACTCACCTAATAATAATGAAGAGTCAAATGTAAATTGGAATGATTCGTGGACTGATTCACAAGTTCCCGAAGAGGAACCGGAAGAAGAGTCGGAACCAGAAGAAGAATCGGAATCGGAAGAAGAATCGGAACCGGATGAAGAAATAGAACCGGTGGGGGAAATAATAAAACGGTTAAGTAAAAGAAAATCCTCAACCAACCGACCAAGGTTAATTATGGTCAATGGTGTTTCTGCTAAGGAAGCAAAATATTGGGAGGATTACCAATTCTCCGATGAATCGGATTCCGACGAGAATTCCGATGATGTTATAGAAATTACCCCAACTGAATTTAAAAAGGCAAAAGAAAATAATAAGGGAAAGGGCATAAAAATAGAGAAATCTAATTCCAACCCCGATGAACTTTATATGTATCGTCAACCCCCGAAGTCCTTAAGTTGTAACAATGACCCGGGAACCTCTAAACCACCAGGTTTTTCTAAACCAATGTGGAAAATAACGGCTCGTATTAGGGGAACATCATATATCCCTAGAAACTTGGGAAAACGAACCAAAACCAAAGAAGAAGAAACAAGCGAGTCGGAATAAGATAGTTGTATTCGTGTGGTGTAATATATGTAATATAGTGTGCTTATGCTTTATGATATATGTAAAAATTGCTTGTATTAATAAGTATTTTTTTATGAATCTAACTCTTGTCTATTTTACAGTATAAAAACACAAAATGGATAGACAACCCAATATTTTAAGAGACCTACCCGGAGACATGATTGATGAAATCTTGTCTAGAGTTGGTCAGAATTCCTCGGCACAACTATTTAAGGCGAGATCAGTTTGTAAGACATTTGAAGAACGTTCCAAGAATGTCTTGGTTTATAAGAGACTTTCGTTTGAAAGATGGGGGATATCACATTGGGAAACCCATAAGTTACGATGTGTTTACTTTGACGCATATATTGCGGGGAACCCAAATGCTATTTTACGCAACGGGTTAAGAAATTATTTTGACTCAATATATCCGAATATTGGACTTCGTGATTTAGAAAAAGCAGCTAACATGCAACATAAAGAAGCATGTTATGCTTACGGATTAGTAATGTTCGCTTCTCACCAAAGTGAGAACAAGAACATCAGGCTACAACTATTAAACAAAACGTTTCCACAAGTGACGGAGTCGGTAATTGGGGTAAGAAATGAGGTTTTTAGATTATTACGGGACTGTTGGACATTACGTAACCCTCGTCCCTTTGACGACGTTACAACACGCTGTCTTATCAACGGCCATAACGGTTATGTTGCACAAGACCAAGGATGGGGAGTAGTCCTAGTAAAACCAGAATGCATGACTTGTTTCTGGACGTATGAATTACGTGTCTTTATTGCCTTTGCTGAACGACTTGTGTACTAGCTAGAATTATCTTCACAACTATCTTGTATCAAAGTTATTGTGTGCTATATTTCATGCTTTATGTAAAATAAGCGGTATTGTAAGTTTGTAAAATATTGTATAAAAGTTTGAACGCGAAATATTATTATAATCTGTTTTTCATATAGAATTGTAGTAGTTGAATTGTATATTAGCTACTAAGTATGAACTTAACGGGTAGGTACTACCCGAATTTAAACTTATAAAATGCTAATATGAAGAAAAAGCTTTTATAAATGAGTTCATATTATGCTACGAAATACTATTAACTACTCTTAATATTCTGTATGATTAACTTGTTCCATTTAACTATTTTGAAGGAAATGGCACCGACTACTCGACACACCGTGAATATGAATGAAGAGGAATTCCGTACTTTTCTAGCTTCAAACATAGCCGCAGTACAGGCTGCGCTACATACCAACAATAACCTTGGATCTAGCAGTACAGGAAATCGTGTAGGATGCACCTACAAAGAATTCACTGCCTGCAAACCTTTGGAATTTGATGGAACCGAAGGACCGATCGGATTGAAACGGTGGACAGAGAAGGTCGAATCGGTGTTTGCCATAAGTAAGTGTACTGAAGAGGACAAAGTAAAGTACGCTACGCATACCTTCACAGGTTCTGCGTTAACATGGTGGAATACCTATCTAGAGCAAGTGGGACAAGACGATGCGTACGCACTACCGTGGTCAGCATTCAAGCACTTGATGAATGAGAAGTACCGTCCCAGAACCGAGGTCAATAAGCTCAAGACAGAACTTAGAGGGTTACGAACCCAAGGATTTGATATTACCACGTACGAAAGACGATTCACAGAATTGTGCCTATTGTGTCCGGGAGCATTCGAAGATGAGGAAGAGAAGATCGACGCGTTTGTGAAAGGATTACCGGAAAGAATCCAAGAAGATATAAGTTCACACGAGCCAGCCTCCATACAACAGGCATGTAGAATGGCTCACAAACTCGTGAACCAAATTGAAGAAAGAATTAAAGAACAGACTGCTGAAGAGGCCAATGTGAAGCAAGTCAAAAGAAAGTGGGAGGAAAACGGTGATAAGAATCACCAATATAACAACAACAGCAATTACAACAATAATCGCAACAATTATCCCAACAATCGCAACATCAATCGCAACTACAACAAATGGCCCAACAACAACAACAACAACAACAGCAACTACAACAATCATCCCAACAACAATAATAACCGCAACAACAACAACAATCAGAAGCAGCTATGCCAAAGGTGTGAAAAGTATCACTCGGGGTTCTGCACCAAATTTTGCAATAAGTGTAAAAGAAATGGTCATAGCGCGGCGAAGTGTGAGGTCTACGGACCAGGGGTTAATAGAACGAAAGGAATAAATGGTGTCGGAACGAGTAATGGTGGAGCAAGTAGTGTCGGAGCAAGTTATGCCAATGTAGTTTGTTATAAATGTGGAAAACCGGGCCACATTATTAGAAATTGCCCGAACCAGGAGAACACGAATGGACAAGGCTGCGGAAGAGTTTTCAATATTAATGCGGTAGAGGCACAGGAAGACCCGGAGCTTGTTACGGGTACGTTTCTTATTGACAATAAATCTGCTTACGTTTTATTTGATTCGGGTGCGGATAGAAGCTATATGAGTAGAGATTTTTGTGCTAAATTAAGTTGTCCATTGACGTCTTTGGATAGTAAATTTTTACTCGAATTAGCAAATGGTAAATTAATTTCAGCAGATAATATATGTCGGAATCGAGAAATTAAACTGGTTAGCGAAACATTTAAGATTGACTTGATACCAGTAGAGTTAGGGAGTTTTGATGTGATAATCGGTATGGACTGGTTGAAAGAAGTGAAAGCAGAGATCGTTTGTTACAAAAATGCAATTCGCATTATACGAGAAAAAGGAAAACCCTTAATGGTGTACGGAGAAAAGGGCAACACGAAGCTACATCTTATTAGTAATTTGAAGGCACAAAAACTAATAAGAAAAGGTTGCTATGCTGTTCTAGCACACGTCGAGAAAGTACAAACTGAAGAAAAGAGCATCAATGATGTTCCCATTGCAAAAGAATTTCCCGATGTATTTCCGAAAGAATTACCGGGATTACCCCCACATCGATCCGTTGAATTTCAAATAGATCTTGTACCAGGAGCTGCACCAATAGCTCGTGCTCCTTACAGACTCGCACCCAGCGAGATGAAAGAACTACAAAGCCAATTACAAGAACTTTTAGAGCGTGGTTTCATTCGACCAAGCACATCACCGTGGGGAGCTCCTGTTTTGTTTGTCAAGAAGAAAGATGGTACATTCAGGTTGTGTATCGACTACCGAGAGTTGAACAAACTTACCATCAAGAACCGCTACCCACTACCGAGAATCGACGACTTATTTGATCAACTACAAGGCTCGTCTGTTTATTCAAAGATTGACTTACGTTCCGGGTATCATCAAATGCGGGTGAAAGAAGATGATATTCCAAAGACTGCTTTCAGAACACGTTACGGTCATTACGAGTTTATGGTCATGCCGTTTGGTTTAACTAATGCACCAGCTGTGTTCATGGACCTTATGAACCGAGTGTGTGGACCATACCTTGACAAGTTTGTCATTGTTTTCATTGATGACATACTTATTTACTCAAAGAATGACCAAGAACACGGTGAACATTTGAGAAAGGTGTTAGAAGTATTGAGGAAGGAAGAATTGTACGCTAAGTTTTCAAAGTGTGCATTTTGGTTGGAAGAAGTTCAATTCCTCGGTCACATAGTGAACAAAGAAGGTATTAAGGTGGATCCGGCAAAGATAGAAACTGTTGAAAAGTGGGAAACCCCGAAAACTCCGAAACACATACGCCAGTTTTTAGGACTAGCTGGTTACTACAGAAGGTTCATCCAAGACTTTTCCAGAATAGCAAAACCCTTGACTGCATTAACGCATAAAGGGAAGAAATTTGAATGGAATGATGAACAAGAGAAAGCGTTTCAGTTATTGAAGAAAAAGCTAACTACGGCACCTATATTGTCATTGCCTGAAGGGAATGATGATTTTGTGATTTATTGTGATGCATCAAAGCAAGGTCTCGGTTGTGTATTAATGCAACGAACGAAGGTGATTGCTTATGCGTCTAGACAATTGAAGATTCACGAACAAAATTATACGACGCATGATTTGGAATTAGGCGCGGTTGTTTTTGCATTAAAGACTTGGAGGCACTACTTATATGGGGTCAAAAGTATTATATATACCGACCACAAAAGTCTTCAACACATATTTAATCAGAAACAACTGAATATGAGGCAGCGTAGGTGGATTGAATTATTGAATGATTACGACTTTGAGATTCGTTACCACCCGGGAAAGGCAAATGTGGTAGCCGATGCCTTGAGCAGGAAGGACAGAGAACCCATTCGAGTAAAATCTATGAATATAATGATTCATAATAACCTTACTACTCAAATAAAGGAGGCGCAACAAGGAGTTTTAAAAGAAGGAAATTTAAAGGATGAAATACCCAAAGGATCGGAGAAGCATCTTAATATTCGGGAAGACGGAACTCGGTATAGGGCTGAAAGGATTTGGGTACCAAGATTTGGAGATATGAGAGAAATGGTACTTAGAGAAGCTCATAAAACCAGATACTCAATACATCCTGGAACGGGGAAGATGTACAAGGATCTCAAGAAACATTTTTGGTGGCCGGGTATGAAAGCCGATGTTGCTAAATATGTAGGAGAATGTTTGACGTGTTCTAAGGTCAAAGCTGAGCATCAGAAACCATCAGGTCTACTTCAACAACCCGAAATCCCGGAATGGAAATGGGAAAACATTACCATGGATTTCATCACTAAATTGCCAAGGACTGCAAGTGGTTTTGATACTATTTGGGTAATAGTTGACCGTCTCACCAAATCAGCACACTTCTTGCCAATAAGAGAAGATGACAAGATGGAGAAGTTAGCACGACTGTATTTGAAGGAAGTCATCTCCAGACATGGAATACCAATCTCTATTATCTCTGATAGGGATGGCAGATTTATTTCAAGATTCTGGCAGACATTACAGCAAGCATTAGGAACTCGTCTAGACATGAGTACTGCCTATCATCCACAAACTGATGGGCAGAGCGAAAGGACGATACAAACGCTTGAAGACATGCTACGAGCATGTGTTATTGATTTCGGAAACAGTTGGGATCGACATCTACCGTTAGCAGAATTTTCCTACAACAACAGCTACCATTCAAGCATTGAGATGTCGCCGTTTGAAGCACTTTATGGTAGAAAGTGCAGGTCTCCGATTTGTTGGAGTGAAGTGGGGGATAGACAGATTACGGGTCCGGAGATTATACAAGAAACTACCGAGAAGATCATCCAAATTCAACAACGGTTGAAAACCGCCCAAAGTCGACAAAAGAGCTACGCTGACATTAAAAGAAAAGATATAGAATTTGAAATTGGAGAGATGGTCATGCTTAAAGTTGCACCTTGGAAAGGCGTTGTTCGATTTGGTAAACGAGGGAAATTAAATCCAAGGTATATTGGACCATTCAAGATTATTGATCGTGTCGGACCAGTAGCTTACCGACTTGAGTTACCTCAACAACTCGCGGCTGTACATAACACTTTCCACGTCTCGAATTTGAAGAAATGTTTTGCTAAAGAAGATCTCACTATTCCGTTAGATGAAATCCAAATCAATGAAAAACTCCAATTCATCGAAGAACCCGTCGAAATAATGGATCGTGAGGTTAAAAGACTTAAGCAAAACAAGATACCAATTGTTAAGGTTCGATGGAATGCTCGTAGAGGACCCGAGTTCACCTGGGAGCGTGAAGATCAGATGAAGAAGAAATACCCGCATCTATTTCCAGAAGATTCGTCAACACCTTCAACAGCTTAAAATTTCGGGACGAAATTTATTTAACGGGTAGGTACTGTAGTGACCCGAACTTTTCCATGTTTATATATATTAATTGAGATTGATGTTTACATGATTAAATGTTTCCAACATGTTAAGCAATCAAACTTGTTAAGACTTGATTAATTGAAATATGTTTTATATAGACAATTGACCACCCAAGTTGACCGGCGATTCACGAACGTTAAAACTTGTAAAAATGACTTGACGATATATATATGGATATACATATGGTTAACATGAGATTATGATAAGTAAGTATCTCCATAAGTATATTAACAATGAGTTATATACATATAAACAAGACTACTAACTTAAGGATTTCGAAACGAGACATATATGTAACGATTATCGTTGTAACGACATTTAAATGTATATATATCATATTAAGATATATTAATATATCATAATATCATGATAATATAATAATTTAACATCTCATTAGATATAATAAACAATGGGTTAACAACATTAATTGAGATCGTTAACTTAAAGGTTTCAAAACAACACTTACATGTAACGACTAACGATGACTTAACGACTCCGTTAAAATGTATATACATGTAGTGTATTTAGATGTATTAAAATACTTTTTGAAGACTTCAAGACATATATCAAAACACTCATACTTAACGAAAATGGTTACAGTTACTTTCCCATTCTTTTCTTTCATCAAGAATTCTAGTCGTATTCTTACCCGTATTATACACAGCTTCAAAACGTACTTACTATGGGTATATACCAATAGGAACTAGCATGGGATTCCACTCTTGATTATGTCATGTATGACTAATCAATTTTAACTTCTACCATGAGCTAGTCAACTAACTAGAACTCCTTTTAACCCCACTCACCACTCACCAATTAACACTCATCATTCACTCCATTTCATTTCCAAATCTCTTTCTAATTCTCTCTCAACACACCCACACTATTATGAACGTATTTTTCCAGTAGTTAATCATCATCTTCATCAAAAATCAATTCAAGAATCAAGCTATAATCATCATAGGAAGAACACTTCAAGAATACTTCAAAAATCCCTTCAAGTTTACTAATTTACTTCCAAGCTTCCTAATCCATTCCAAGTAATCATCTAAGATCAAGAAACCTTTGTTATATACAGTAGGTTATCTTTCTTATTCAAGGTAATATTCATATTCAAACTTTGATTCAATTTCTATAACTATAAACTATCTTAATTCGAGCAAAAATCTTACTTGAACTTGTTTTTGTGTCATGATCCTACTTCAAGAACTTTCAAGCCATCCAAGATCCTTTGAAGCTAGATCATTTCTTGTCACTTCCAGTAGGTTTACCTACTAAACTTGAGGTAGTAATGATGTTCATAACATCATTCGATTCATATATATAAAACTATCTTATTCGAAGGTTTAAACTCGTAATCACTAGAACATAGTTTAGTTAATTCTAAACTTGTTCGCAAACAAAAGTTAATCCTTCTAACTTGACTTTTAAAATTAACTAAACACATGTTCTATATCTATATGATATGCTAACTTAATGATTTAAAACCTGGAAACACGAAAAACACCGTAAAACCGGATTTACGCCGTCGTAGTAACACCGCGGGCTGTTTTGGGTTAGTTAATTAAAAACTATGATAAACTTTGATTTAAAAGTTTTTATTCTGAGAAAATGATTTTTATTATGAACATGAAACTATATCCAAAAATTATGGTTAAACTCAAAGTGGAAATATGTTTTCTAAAATGGTCATCTAGACGTCATTCTTTCGACTGAAATGACTACCTTTACAAAAACGACTTGTAACTTATTTTTCCGACTATAAACCTATACTTTTTCTGTTTAGATTCATAAAATAAAGTTCAATATGAAACCATAGCAATTTGATTCATTCAAAACGGATTTAAAATGAAGAAGTTATGGGTAAAACAAGATTGGATAATTTTTCTCATTTTAGCTACGTGAAAATTGGTAACAAATCTATTCCAACCATAACTTAATCAACTTGTATTGTATATTATGTAATCTTGAGATACCATAGACACGTATACAATGTTTCGACCTATCATGTCGACACATCTAAATATATTTCGGAACAACCATAGACACTCTATATGTGAATGTTGGAGTTAGCTATACAGGGTTGAGGTTGATTCCAAAATATATATAGTTTGAGTTGTGATCAATACTGAGATATGTATACACTGGGTCGTGGATTGATTCAAGATAATATTTATTGATTTATTTCTGTACATCTAACTGTGGACAACTAGTTGTAGGTTACTAACGAGGACCGCTGACTTAATAAACTTAAAACATCAAAATATATTAAAAGTGTTGTAAATATATTTTGAACATACTTTAATATATATGTATATATTGTTATAGGTTCGTGAATCAACAGTGGCCAAGTCTTACTTCTCGACGAAGTAAAAATCTGTAAAAGTGAGTTATAGTCCCACTTTTAAAATCTAATATTTTTGGGATGAGAATACATGCAGGTTTATAAATGATTTACAAAATAGACACAAGTACGTGAAACTACATTCTATGGTTGAATTATCGAAATCGAATATGCCCCTTTTTATTAAGTCTGGTAATCTAAGAATTAGGGAACAGACACCCTAATTGACGCGAATCCTAAAGATAGATCTATTGGGCTTAACAAACCCCATCCAAAGTACCGGATGCTTTAGTACTTCGAAATTTATATCATATCCGAAGGGTGTCCCGGAATGATGGGGATATTCTTATATATGCATCTTGTTAATGTCGGTTACCAGGTGTTCACCATATGAATGATTTTTATCTCTATGTATGGGATATGTATTGAAATATGAAATCTTGTGGTCTATTATTATGATTTGATATATATAGGTTAAACCTATAACTCACCAACATTTTTTGTTGACGTTTTAAAGCATGTTTATTCTCAGGTGATTATTAAGAGCTTCCGCTGTCGCATACTTAAATAAGGACGACATTTGGAGTCCATGCTTGTATGATATTGTGTAAAAACTGCATTCAAGAAACTTATTTTGTTGTAACATATTTGTATTGTAAACCATTATGTAATGGTCGTGTGTAAACAGGATATTTTAGATTATCATTATTTGATAATCTACGTAAAACTTTTAAACCTTTATTGATGAAATAAAGGTTATGGTTTGTTTTAAAATGAATGCAGTCTTTGAAAAACGTCTCATATAGAGGTCAAAACCTCGCAACGAAATCAATTAATATGGAACGTTTTTAATCAATAAGAACGGGACATTTCATGTGTCACGACCCGAAAATTTTCGACTAATTTTAAACTAAGCTCTCGATACAAATTTAATATTTTCGACGCGATAAGAAAAGTCTGTTAGGTTGAGTCTCAAAAATTTTGAACTGATTCATATATTCATTTGACCTTCGACCATTTCCGACGATTCACGAACAATTATTTGTATATATATATATATATATATATATATATATATATATATATATATATATATATATATATATATATATATATATATATATATATATATATATATATATATATATATATTATTTGTAAAAAAAATATAAAATTATATTAAATCTAATTGTTTAAAATTATATAACATATATTTATGTGGTAAACTTGTTATTTAAAAACTGATTATATGTATATAGTGAGAGAAAATGGAAAATGAATGATTTCGAGCTTAAATGGTGAACATCTGTAACACTCGGTTGACTTTTCGTTAGTGTTCATATGGATATAATATATATATACAAAGGATTAAGATAAAAGTTAAACTGTAAATTGATTACGAATATTTTAGATTGGTTAAAAATATTTTTACCTTTTAAAGTTTAAATATTAGTACTCCGTACATATAAATTGGAACAGAAAATAAATAATTTTCAAACCTTTTTGATCGGGTTTCAAACAGGTAATGAGTGAAATAATTAAATATGTTTGATCTAAAAATTTGGGATTTTTAGGAACACTTTTATATACTAACTGTTTAGCAGTGGACACGATACACTTTCCGTAAAATCTGTCGGCAGACATAATCCCTTTAAATTATGAGAAACACGTTTTTATTTTTAATTATATTATAATATTAATATTAATAATTATTAAGATTCACATTTTTCTGTAGTATAGATATAGATAAATATATACGACATATTTATACATCTCAATCAACTTTTTAATTTCCTGTTAACCAGAGGAAAAACAATTGGTTTATTAAAGTTACTTTACTGTTTTTATTTTAACATTTATCCACTACCTAATCAACCTCATCTAACCTAACATCTAATATATATACTTAGACATAGACATGAGATATTGGAAATAACTAAACTATCATCTCTTTGCTTGATCTCCAAAACGCCATTCACCGGCCATAACCATACACCATTTACCACCACAAAAGCCACCATCTTAAACCCATTTAAAACACCTCCACGAACCACCACTGTAAACCGTGCTACACTTCTTTCGGTTTTATTTTTCGAGAATCAAACAATCACCACCATCGTAATGACCACTACAGATGATATCCATATCTATTTTGGCAGCCCAATCATCCCTCATCTTGATCATCATCGGTAACCGCCACCACCACCCTTGGATCACCACATCTCTCTCGCTATCTCTTCTCTCTCTCATCCGAAAAACCACTAAACACCCATCGATTCCCTTCCTAATTAACTACTGCTACTGTTATTTGTGTTTCCTGTTTGCAGCTAACAACCGCCATCTTCACATATATTTTGAAGATGGAAAAATAACCATCAAAACCGCCATTATATTTTCCTTCTTTACTTCTTCTCATCGCTGCATAGTGAGTCCTGCTGCTGCAAATTTTGTTCCATTTGTTTAATGATAACGAGATGGAAGATGTGGTATTAGAGTATGGGTCGAGTAAAACTAAAGAAACAAAGAAGGTTGTGTATACTCCTAAGTTAGAGTTGTAAAGAGGAGTGTATTATAGTGCCTTATAAAAACATATAAAAAAGGTTCAACACATGTTAGTGGGAGGAGGTCATTGTCGACCACTTTTAAAAAAAAAGGACCGAAATTTTGTTAGTTTATATTATATGTTACTTTCATATTATGATCATGGATTAGGTGGTGAAATAATGATGATGTTAGGGTTATAAGGATGATCGTGATTTCATGATAATGATGATACGATGTATGTAGATGATGAGAAAGCGATGGGTTTGATGATAGTTGAATTAGGAAAAAGAAAAGCAGAAGAACACTGAATAAAACGAATTAGTCTGTAATTAAAATAGAAATCTTATAGCGGAGCATTGGTTAGAAGTGGTGTTGGTTGAACGAGAGGTCGGGTGTTCAATCCTAGGCTTCAGCAAGATATATTTGTTTTTTTAAATAAAACAACTTGCTGTAGGCTTATTGTTAGACTACATGTTTCTGCTGGGCCATAAATTAATTGTTATTGGGCCGGTAATTTCAGTTGGGTCGGATAGAAGATTATGGGTTAAATGAATTCGGGTGGGAGTTTAAATCAGAAAAACTGAATTGGTGGTGTGGTCGTGAGTGTTCTCAGGTAGCAAGGGGTCACGGGTTTGAATCTCGATTTAGGCATTTATTTTAAATCTTTTTGAAGGTAGTTATTTATCTTATTATTATTATTATTATTATTATTATTATTATTATTATTATTATTATTATTATTATTATTATTATTATTATTATTATTATTATTATTAGATTATTAAAATTATTATTAAAAATATCATTAATATTATTATTAGTATTATTTTTATTAAAAATTATCATTATCATCATTACTATTATTATTATCATTATTAGAAAGAGTATCATATTTATCAAAATTATTATTATTACTATCATTATTATTATTTAAAAAAAAATTAATATTATTATTTTCATATTATCAATGTTATTATCATAATAACTATTATTATTATTAATGTAAAATAAAACAACTTTTAGTTATTAAAAATATTATTTTGTCAAATAACTATTAGTATATATAAAGATATATTTACTACATATGACATAACTATAAATATTAATAAATGTAACTTATTAGGGTTTTAATGAAACACTTAATTAAGATAACAATTATATCACTATTAATATGTAAATTCGTTCGATTACAATTATATGTGTTAATATATATAAATGATATAGGTTCGTGAATCCGAGGCCAACCCTATACTTGTTCAATGTCATTATATGTATTTTTACTACAAAATACAATACGGTGAGTTTCATTTGCTCCCTTTTTAATTGCTTTTGCAATATATATTTTTGGGCTGAGAATACATGCGCTGCTTTTATAAATGTTTACAAAATAGACACAAGTACTTAAAAATATATTCTACGTTGAGTTGTACCACTGGCATACTTCCCTGTAGCTTGGTAACTACTATTTACATGTGGTATTGTAAACGCGAATCCCGTTGATAGATCTATCGGGCCTGACAACCCCAACCGAACTGGACGACCAATATTCAACGGTTGCACAGTACTTCGTTTCGTGACTACACTTGGTACGGTGTAGTGAGATTTCATAATAAAGGGAATATGCGACGTTTATTAAATGTTAAGTATGGTTACCAAGTGCTCAACCACTTAGAATGCTTTACATACACTTGCGAGTGTATTATGTTTATGATTATGAAATCTTGTGGTCTATTAACATGTTGAAATGATTATTACAATAAACCTATGAACTCACCAACCTTTTGGTTGACACTTTAAAGCATGTTTATTCTCAGGTACGAATTAAGTCTTCCGCTGTGCATTTGCTCAATTTAAGGACATTATTTGGAGTCGATCATCGCAATGGGACCAAATGTTG
Source organism: Rutidosis leptorrhynchoides (assembly GCF_046630445.1). Classification (NCBI taxonomy): domain Eukaryota; kingdom Viridiplantae; phylum Streptophyta; class Magnoliopsida; order Asterales; family Asteraceae; genus Rutidosis; species Rutidosis leptorrhynchoides. The sequence goes on from NC_092339.1 coordinate 299,904,462, forward strand.
ATGACTTCGACCAGGAGGATTAGGATGAGTCCTTTCAGTTGGTATCAGAGCGGTGGTCTTAGTGAACCAGGTCTTGCATTAGTGTGTCTAACTGATAGTTGTTAGGATACATTAGCGAGTCTGGACTTCGACCTTAGCTGCAAATTATAAGTATTGTTTGTCATTCCTAGTGGAAAATTACATGTTTATCATTCCTAAGTCTAGACACGACTTCCTGCACTTATAGTATAGATAGTGTATAGATAAATTTATATCCTAGCGTATCAGTTACTATAAACTTTGTTCGACAGCTTCCGAAGATTCCTCCGTGACTTATGGGATTTTGGTATTGTATATACATAAGTAAATTATGTATTGAAGCATACCAAACTAAATCCTATAATCTTTTTCCTATCGAAAATACTTTATCTAAACGTATCAAATGAAACTCACCACTAGTTCAAATCCCTCGGATTTCGATATGGAGTTTCACCTAAGCTCCGAAAGCAGCGTCACCAGAATGAATCACTCAGTCATCCATTCCCAATTCATCTGATGTGTTCGTAGTTGACTTAATCAATGGAGACGAGAAGAAGGCGATCCATTCCTTCCACCAACCGAATTCACCTCTTGGCGAAAAACCTGAAGCACTTACCGACGAACCAGTTCGAAACACCATCTTCACTCTCATTTCCAGAATATCTCGCAACGATTATATAATATCTCAAATTTTAAACCTTATCCATCCCCTTATTCAAACTGCCAATCATCTCGGAATAATAGAAGAAGTCAACGAATTTCGTGCTTGAGTAGTATCTTTGGAAAATATGGTGCAAAACTTACCAGCTTCAGCAACATCACCGGCACCAACAGTACCACCAACATCAACACCAGTACTACCAACAACCCAAGTTTCAACATCACATGCCTCAACATCTCATTCTGTACCTCGAGCATAATCATCGTTCTACATATCGTTCTACATCATTTATCTTTGTTCTACATGGCGATTATGTAATCTTTAATATTTTAGAGATTATGTAATCTAGTACTAACGATAAATTAAATGAGTTTAATATTTTATTGACTCATTAAATCCATGATTACATCTGAAGAAAATATATATGTATGTATATTTTCATAAAGATTGTAATTAAAAATTCTTTTGTACAAACTGTTAATGGTGAAAATATTTTAACGGGTAGGTAACACCCGAGGAATATTTAGATTTCACATTAATAAGTTACACTGTACATTCTTCGAATCTGATTCAACGGTCATTTACTATCCTATTTACATTCACCGATATACGTATCCGTTCACCACAGAATAACCATTTTCATTCAAATTTCATATTTGGATTTTGACATATCAGAATTCAACAAGTGACATAATGAAGAAAACATTGGACAAAATAAAATTTGTTAGAAACAAAAAAATTAACTACGATGAATTTGTTAAGAATCCACGCTGACAAAATTCTAGCTAACTGTTCCCAGCTAACTGTTAATTCCGTATTATATTTTATTTATCGCAATTTAATTTATTGTTATTTAATTTCTGTATTTATTTTACGCACTTCAAATAACGGGACACGTATACAAGGTTTCGACATATCATATTGATCTATCTATATATCTATCTTGGAACAACCATAGATACTCTATATGCAAATGACAGAGTTAGCTATACAGGGTTGAGGTTGATTCTAAAATATATATATAGTTTGAGTTGTGATCAATACTTAGATCGGTACACGGGTCACGATACGTATTAATTCGAATATTATATATAAAACTATATATGAATTATTGGACTGTTAACTGTGGACTATCGACTGTGGACTAATAATATTGGACAATTAAAATGAATTAAAATATTGATTATAACATATGAAACTAAACAATTCTTCAAGTTTGCCACTTGATTTCATCTTAAACCTCATTTGTATCTTGATGATTACGATCTGTGTTCAAATCCTTCATAAATTCTTGAAAACACCTTGATCGAGAGGATGAACCAGCCGTACTTCATCTACGGAAGAAAAGATTGATGCATATAGTTACTAACCTGAAAAACCCTCGGAAACTGAGTAAACGTTTAAAATGTAGCTATGCTAATTCCTTTAGTGTTATTATTACCCAAAATAATTTGGTAATCCCTTTCAAAGTAGCAAATTTTGTCACAGCTCCAGCAAGTCAACTCCGACTTTTCATTCGAAACAACCTTATTATAACCTTGATATATATGTGTACTCTTTATTGTTACTGGGGAACCTTTTATATTCACCCATATTACCATCAGCATTTAATCATCTAAAAACACAATTCTCCTGAAACCACCTCGGTTTGATAACCGATGACCCAGATCCGTTAACTTTGAAAATGCTAAGGAAGCAGCATGTTGTAGATGGTCTTAATGGCCAAGAGTTTGATGATAAAGAATGGAGTGTTGGGAACGCTTGATAGAAAGTTTGATATTGAAAAACGGATTGAGCTAACCATGAAGGAGACTAAGGACAAATACAAGGACCAAACCCTATATTCAAAGAATCCAGGTAATTTTGAATCCACCGAAATCTTTAGAGAATATCATGTTCCGAAGTCATGTTAAAATCTTGCGGAAAATCTTTCTTCATCAACCTTCGAACTTAGAAACTCCAAAATATCATCATAAATATCTTCGATATTTCTGAGGATATTTTCATAAATATTATTGTCCGAAACTATTTACCTCTTCGTGTATTATGTATTCCATTATATTGGAAACTTCTGTAAAATCTAAGTATAAATTATGAATGAATTGTGGAGAAGTGTAGGGAAGTGAAGCATGAATTAGTATAATATAATGGCGCTTGGCCAACGTGATTATATTACATTAAGTCTTGCTAAATTTCTAATGAAACGTGATGATGATTCACAGATCATAACATCATCATGTGCCATGTTACACGACTCGTTCAATCTGTTCAACCTTCGAACATATCAATAAAATATATTCTTGATAGTTCTATCCTCAGTGATTTTGATAAATTTGAAAATCAAATTGTGCTATCACGTTCCTTCCTGCTTAGAACATTATAATCATTTGAAAATCCATACTTACGAATCCTGGACCATTACTTGCTTTACTAGGAGTCGAGAGGAGAATAAAAAGGCAAAGAGTTCCAAAATATAAGAGAAAATATAAAGCCCAATAACAACACGGAGGTTACAAACCGTGAATATTAATACAAATAGCAATAAAAAGACACGGTATAATTAAGAATAGTATCACCCAAGGTAATAGTAGAAGTAAACAGATTTTTCTGGTGGAAGAAAAGGATGACAAAATTAATAATTAGAAAAATATCAAGGATTAGAATGGGATTAAGCATTTTCGCAATCTTTTGGATTATGAACTAAGAAAGAAAGTATGGGAATGGTGGGAAGTAATGAAATGGAAGAAGTCCATTTATAGTGAAACTACTAGACAAAGAAATCAAGACAGATTTCCGCATTTAATTACAGAGGTCTTAATTTCCGTATTCGCCGAAAAATCAAATCTTCTAGATTTTGAAGATTTTCCCTAAATCCCTGGAATTCCGGAATTCAACCGTTACCACGTCAAAATGTTAAGACGAACCTTATTTTCTAAATTCAACCGTTACCACGTCAAAATGTTAAGACAAACCTTATTTTCTAAATTCAACCGTTACCACGTCAAAATGTTAAGACGAACCTTATTTTCTAAATTCAACCATGACTACGTCAAAAGTTATGACGAAACTCATTTCACTATTTAGTGATAGCTTCATTCGTACTCTTCACATAATTGAGTTGTTTTATCCATATAATTTAAAGATGATAAAACTTTAAATTCTAGCTCATATGCGTTTTAAAAACATTCTTATTGTTAGCCATGACTACTTCGATCAAATTTTGGGACGAAATTTCTTTAACGGGTAGGTACTGTCACGACCCGGAAAATTTCGACTAATTTTAAACTAAACTCTCGATACAAATTTAATATTTTCGACGCGATAAGAAAAGTCTGTTAGGTTGAGTCTCAAAAATTTTGAACTGATTCATATATTCATTTGACCTTCGACCATTTCCGACGATTCACGAACAATTATTTGTATATATATATATATATATATTTATATATATATATATATATATATATATAAATATTATTTGTAAAAAAAATGTAAAATTATATTAAATCTAATTGTTTAAAATTATATAACATATATTTATGTGATAAACTTGTTATTTAAAAACTGATTATATGTATATAGTGAGAGAAAATGGAAAATGAATGATTTCGAGCTTAAATGGTGAACATCTGTAACACTCGGTTGACTTTTCGTTAGTATTCATATGGATATAATATATATATACAAAGGATTAAGATAAAAGTTAAACTGTAAATTGATTACGAATATTTTAGATTGGTTAAAAATATTTTTACCTTTTAAAGTTTAAATATTAGTACTCCGTACATATAAATTGGAACAGAAAATAAATAATTTTCAAACCTTTTTGATCGGGTTTCAAACAGGTAATGAGTGAAATAATTAAATATGTTTAATCTAAAAATTTGGGATTTTTAGGAACACTTTTATATACTAACTGTTTAGCAGTGGACACGATACACTTTCCGTAAAATCTGTCGGCAGACATAATCCCTTTAAATTATGAGAAACACGTTTTTATTTTTAATTATATTATAATATTAATATTAATAATTATTAAGATTCACATTTTTCTGTAGTATAGATATAGATATATATATATATATATACGACATATTTATACATCTCAATCAACTTTTTAATTTCCTGTTAACCAGAGGAAAAACAATTAGGTTATTAAAGTTACTTTACTGTTTTTATTTTAACATTTATCCACTACCTAATCAACCTCATCTAACCTAACATCTAATATATATACTTAGACATAGACATGAGATATTGGAAACAACTAAACTATCATCTCTTTGCTTGATCTCCAAAACGCCATTCACCGGCCATAACCATACACCATTTACCACCAATAAAGCCACCATCTTAAACCCATTTAAAACACCTCCACGAACCACCACTGTAAACCGTGCTACACTTTTTTCGGTTTTATGTTTCGAGAATCAAACAATCACCACCATCGTAATGACCACTACAGATGATATCCATTTCTATTTTGACAGCCCAATCATCCCTCATCTTGATCATCATCGGTAACCGCCACCACCACCCTTGGATCACCACATCTCTCTCGCTATATCTTCTCTCTCTCATCCGAAAAACCACTAAACACCCATCGATTCCCTTCCTAATTATCTTCCACCCATCAAAACCGCCATTATATTTTCCTTCTTTACTTCTTCTCATCGCTGCATAGTGAGTCCTGCTGCTGCAAATTTTGTTCCATTTTTTTTAATGATAATGAGATGGAAGATGTGGTATTAGAGTATGGGTCGAGTATTAGAGTATGGGTCAAGTAAAACTAAAGAAACAAAGAAGGTTGTGTATACTCCTAAGTTAGAGTTGTAAAGAGGAGTGTATTATAGTGCCTTATAAAAACATATAAAAAAAAGGTTCAACACATGTTATTGTCGACCACTTTTAAAAAAAAAGGACCGAAATTTTGTTAGTTTATATTATATGTTACTTTCATATTATGATCATGGATTAGGTGTGAAATAATGATGATGTTAGGGTTATAAGGGTGATCGTGATTTCATGATAATGATGATACGATGTATGTAGATGATGAGAAAGCAATGGGTTTGATGATAGTTGAATTAGGAAAAAGAAAAGCAGAAGAACACTGAATAAAACGAATTAGTCTGTAATTAAAACAGAAATCTTATAGCGGAGCATTGGTTAGAAGTGGTGTTGGTTGAACGAGAGGTCGGGTGTTCAATCCTAGGCTTCAGCAAGATATATTTGTTTATTTAAATAAAACAACTTGCTGTAGGCTTATTGTTGGACTACATGTTTCTGCTAGGCCATAAATTAATTGTTATTGGGCCGGTAATTTCAGTTGGGTCGGAAAGAAGATTATGGGTTAAATGAATTCGGGTGGGAGTTTAAATCGGAAAAACTGAATTGGTGGTGTGGTCGTGAGTGTTCTCAGGTAGCAAGGGGTCACGGGTTTGAATCTCGATTTAGGCATTTATTTTAAATCTTTTTGAAGGTAGTTATTTATCTTATTATTATTATTATTATTATTATTATTATTATTATTATTATTATTATTATTATTATTATTATTATTATTATTATTATTATTATTATTATTATTATTATTATTATTAGATTATTAAAATTATTATTAAAAATATCATTAATATTATTATTAGTATTATTTTTATTAAAAATTATAATTATCATCATTACTATTATTATTATCATTATTAGAAAGAGTATCATATTTATCAAAATTATTATTATTACTATCATTATTATTATTTAAAAAAAATTAATATTATTATTTTCATATTATCAATGTTATTATCATAATAACTATTATTATTATTATTTTAAAATAAAACAACTTTTAGTTATTAAAAATATTATTTTGTCAAATAACTATTAGTATATATAAAGATATATTTACTACATATGACATAACTATAAATATTAATAAATGTAACTTATTAGGGTTTTAATGAAACACTTAATTAAGATAACAATTATATCACTATTAATATGTAAATTCGTTCGATTACAATTATATGTGTTAATATATATAAATGATATAGGTTCGTGAATCCGAGGCCAACCCTATACTTGTTCAATGTCGTTATATGTATTTTTACTACAAAATACAATACGGTGAGTTTCATTTGCTCCCTTTTTAATTGCTTTTGCAATATATATTTTTGGGCTGAGAATACATGCGCTGCTTTTATAAATGTTTACGAAATAGACACAAGTACTTAAAAATATATTCTACGTTGAGTTGTACCACTGGCATACTTCCCTGTAGCTTGGTAACTACTATTTACATGTGGTATTGTAAACGCGAATCCTGTTGATAGATCTATCGGGCCTGACAACCCCAACCGGACTGGACGACCAGTATTCAACGGTTGCACAGTACTTCGTTTCGTGACTACACTTGGTACGGTGTAGTGAGATTTCATAATAAAGGGAATATGCGACGTTGATTAAATGTTAAGTATGGTTACCAAGTGCTCAACCACTTCGAATGCTTTACATACACTTGCGAGTGTATTATGTTTATGATTATGAAATCTTGTGGTCTATTAACATGTTGAAATGATTATTACAATAAACCTATGAACTCACCAACCTTTTGGTTGACACTTTAAAGCATGTTTATTCTCAGGTACGAATTAAGTCTTCCGCTGTGCATTTGCTCAATTTAAGGACATTATTTGGAGTCGATCATCGCAATGGGATCAAATGTTGATGACTTCGTCCAGAAGGATTAGGACGGGTCCTTTCACCATGCCACCCATTAGTTTTATAAAATTAATCTTTATAAAAGTTAGATTTTATAAATTAAGTTTTATAAAACTTCCATATTTAATTTTATGTACATTTTATTTATATAAAACTAATTTATATAAAATGCAACATAAATTAATTATTTAACCTATAAATAATTAATTCCACATTATATAAATTATTCCATAATTTACATATACACATCAAGTAATATTTCAGAAAACCAATTTTCTTAAGTTTCAAGTGTCGCGTATTTAATCAATGATCCAATCGTTAAGATTAAATATGTATAAGGTGTGTAGTGACCCAAACTTTTCCATGTTTATATATATTAATTGAGATTGATATTTACATGATTAAATGTTTCCAACATGTTAAGCAATCAAACTTGTTAAGACTTGATTAATTGAAATAGGTTTCATATAGACAATTGACCACCCAAGTTGACCGGTGATTCACGAACGTTAAAACTTGTAAAAACTATATGATGACATATATATGGTTATATATATAGTTAACATGATATTATGATAAGTAAACATATCCTTAAGTATATTAACAATGAACTACATATGTAAAAACAAAACTACTAACTTAATGATTTTGAAACGAGACATATATGTAACGATTATCGTTGTAACGACATTTAATACATATATATCTTATTAAGAGATATTCGTACATCATAATATCATGATAATATAATAATTTAAAATCTCTTTTGATATTATAAACATTGGGTTAACAACATTTAACAAGATCGTTAACCTAAAGGTTTCAAAACAACATTTACATGTAACAACTAACGATGACTTAACGACTCAGTTAAAATGTATATACATGTAGTGTTTTAATATGTATTCATACACTTTTGAAAGACTTCAAGACACTTATCAAAATACTTCTACTTAACAAAAATGCTTACAATTACATCCTCGTTCAGTTTCATCAACAATTCTACTCGTATGCACCCGTATTCGTACTCGTACAATACACAGCTTTTAGATGTATGTACTATTGGTATATACACTCCAATGATCAGCTCTTAGCAGCCCATGTGAGTCACCTAACACATGTGGGAACCATCATTTGGCAACTAGCATGAAATATCTCATAAAATTACAAAAATATGAGTAATCATTCATGACTTATTTACATGAAAACAAAATTACATATCCTTTATATCTAATCCATACACCAATGACCAAAAACACCTACAAACACTTTCATTTTTCAATTTTCTTCATCTAATTGATCTCTCTCAAGTTCTATCTTCAAGTTCTAAGTGTTCTTCATAAATTCCAAAAGTTCTAGTTTCATAAAATCAAGAATACTTTCAAGTTTGCAAGCTCACTTCCAATCTTGTAAGGTGATCATCCAACCTCAAGAAATCTTTGTTTCTTATAGTAGGTTATCATTCTAATACAAGGTAATAATCATATTCAAACTTTGGTTCAATTTCTATAACTATAACAATCTTATTTCAAGTGATGATCTTACTTGAACTTGTTTTCGTGTCATGATTCTGCTTCAAGAACTTCGAGCCATCCAAGGATCCATTGAAGCTAGATCCATTTTTCTCTTTTCCAGTAGGTTTATCCAAGGAACTTAAGGTAGTAATGATGTTCATAACATCATTCAATTCATACATATAAAGCTATCTTATTCGAAGGTTTAAACTTGTAATCACTAGAACATAGTTTAGTTAATTCTAAACTTGTTCGCAAACAAAAGTTAATCCTTCTAACTTGACTTTTAAAATAAACTAAACACATGTTCTATATCTGTATGATATGCTAACTTAATGATTTAAAACCTGGAAACACGAAAAACACCGTAAAACCGGATTTACGCCGTCGTAGTAACACCGCGGGCTGTTTTGGGTTAGTTATTTAAAAACTATGATAAACTTTGATTTAAAAGTTGTTATTCTGAGAAAATTATGTTTATTATGAACATGAAACTATATCCAAAAATTATTGTTAAACTCAAAGTGGAAGTATGTTTTCTAAAATGGTCATCTGGACGTCGTTCTTTCGACTGAAATGACTACCTTTACAAAAATGACTTGTAACTTATTTTTCCGACTATAAACCTATACTTTTTCTGTTTAGATTCATAAAATAGAGTTCAATATGAAACCATAGCAATTTGATTCACTCAAAACGGATTTAAAATGAAGAAGTTATGGGTAAAACAAGATTGGATAATTTTTCTCATTTTAGCTACGTGAAAATTGGTAACAAATCTATTCCAACCATAACTTAATCAACTTGTATTGTATATTATGTAATCTTGAGATACCATAGACACGTATATAATGTTTCGACCTATCATGTCGACACATCTATATATATTTCGGAACAACCATATACACTCTATATGTGAATGTTGGAGTTAGCTATACAGGGTTGAGGTTGATTCCAAAATATATATAGTTTGAGTTGTGATCAATACTGAGATACGTATACACTGGGTCGTGGATTGATTCAAGATAATATTTATCGATTTATTTCTGTACATCTAACTGTGGACAACTAGTTGTAGGTTACTAACGAGGACAGCTGACTTAATAAACTTAAAACATCAAAATATATTAAAAGTGTTGTAAATATATTTTGAACATACTTTGATATATATGTATATATTGTTATAGGTTCATGAATCAACCAGTGGCCAAGTCTTACTTCCCGACGAAGTAAAAATCTGTGAAAGTGAGTTATAGTCCCACTTTTAAAATCTAATATTTTTTGGATGAGAATACATGCAGGTTTTATAAATGATTTACAAAATAGACACAAGTACGTGAAACTACATTCTATGGTTGAATTATCGAAATCGAATATGCCCTTTTTTATTAAGTCTGGTAATCTAAGAATTAGGGAACAGACACCTTAATTGACACGAATCCTAAAGATAGATCTATCGGGCCCAACAAGCCCCATCCAAAGTACCGGATGCTTTAGTACTTCGAAATTTATATCATATCCGAAGGGTGTCCCGGAATGATGGGTATATTCTTATATATGAATCTTGTTAATGTCGGTTACCAGGTGTTCACCATATGAATGATTTTTATCTCTATGTATGGGATGTGTATTGAAATATGAAATCTTGTGGTCTATTATTATGATTTGATATATATAGGTTAAACCTATAACTCACCAACATTTTTGTTGACGTTTTAAGCATGTTTATTCTCAGGTGATTATTAAGAGCTTCCGCTGTCGCATACTTAAATAAGGACGAGATTTGGAGTCCATGCTTGTATGATATTGTGTAAAAACTACATTCAAGAAACTTATTTTGTTGTAACATATTTGTATTGTAAACCATTATGTAATGGTCGTGTGTAAACAGGATATTTTAGATTATCATTATTTGATAATCTACGTAAAGATTTTTAAACCTTTATTGATGAAATAAAGGTTATGGTTTGTTTTAAAATAAATGCAGTCTTTGAAAAACGTCTCATATAGAGGTCAAAACCTCGCAACGAAATCAATTAATATGGAACGTTTTTAATCAATAAGAACGGGACATTTCAGTTGGTATCCGAGCGTTGGTCTTAGAGAACCAGAATTTTGCATTAGTGTGTCTTATTGAGTTTGTTAGGATGCATTAGTGAGTCTGGACTTCGACCGTGTTTACTTGAAAAATGATTGCTTAACAAATTTTGTTGGATACTATATATTTTTAACATGTGAATATTATGTGATATATTAATCTCTTAACGCGTTTGATATTATGTGATAGATGTCTACCTCTAGAACAAGTCCCATTGACTCACCTAATAATAATGAAGAGTCAAATGTAAATTGGAATGATTCGTGGACTGATTCACAAGTTCCCGAAGAGGAACCGGAAGAAGAGTCAGAACCGGAAGAAGAATCAGAATCGGAAGAAGAATCGGAATCGGATGAAGAAATAGAACCGATGGGGGAAATAATAAAACGGTTAAGTAAAAGAAAATCCTCAACCAACCGACCAAGGTTAATCATGGTCAATGGTGTTTCCGTCAAGGAAGCAAAATATTGGGAGGATTACCAATTCTCCGATGAATCGGATTCCGACGAGAATTACGATGATGTTATAGAAATTACCCCAACTGAATTTAAAAAGGCAAAAGAAAATAATAAGGGAAAGGGCATAAAAATAGAGAAATCTAATTCCAACCCCGATGAACTTTATATGTATCGTCAACCCCCGAAGTCCTTAAGTTGTAACAATGACCCGGGAATCTCTAAACCACCAGGTTTTTCTAAACCAATGTGGAAAATGACGGATCGTATTAGGGGAACATCATATATCCCTAGAAACTTGGCAAAACGAACCAAAACCGAAGAAGAAGAAACAAGCGAGTCGGAATAAGATAGTTGTATTCGTGTGGTGTAATATATGTAATATAGTGTGCTTATGCTTTATGATATATGTAAAAATTGCTTGTATTAATAAGTATTTTTTTTATGAATCTAACTCTTGTCTATTTTACAGTATAAAAATACAAAATGGATAGACAACCCAATATTTTAAGAGACCTACCCGGAGACATGATTGATGAAATCTTGTCTAGAGTCGGTCAGAATTCTTCGGCACAACTATTTAAGGCGAGATCAGTTTGTAAGACATTCGAAGAACGTTCCAAGAATGCCTTGGTTTATAAAAGGCTTTCGTTCGAAAGATGGGGGATATCACATTGGGAAATCCATAAGTTACGATGTGTTTACTTTGACGCATATATTGCGGGGAACCCAAATGCTATTTTACGCAATGGGTTAAGAAATTATTTTGACTCAATATATCCGAATATTGGACTTCGTGATTTAGAAAAAGCGGCTAACATGCAACATAAAGAAGCATGTTATGCTTACGGATTTGTAATGTTCGCTTCTCACCAAAGTGAGAACAAGAACATCGGGCTACAACTATTAAACAAAACGTTCCCACAAGTGACGGAGTCGGTAATTGGGGTAAGAAATGAGGTTTTTAGATTGTTACGGGACTGTTGGACATTACGTAACCCTCGTCCCTTTGACGACGTTACAACACACTGTCTTATCAATGGCCATAACGGTTATGTTCCACAAGACCAAGGATGGGAAGTAATCCTAGTAAAACCAGAATGCATGACTTGTTTCTGGACGTATGAATTACGTGTCTTTATTGCCTTTGCTGAACGACTTGTGTACTAGCTAGAATTATCTTCACAACCATCTTGTATCAAATTTATTGTGTGCTATATTTCATGCTATATGTAAAATAAGCGGTATTGTAAGTTTGTAAAATATTGTGTAAAAGTTTGAACGCGAAATATTATTATAATCAGTTTTTCATATAGAACTGTAGTAGTTGAATTGTATATTAGCTACTAAGTATGAACTTCGAATTTAAACTTATAAAACGCTAATATGAAGAAAAAGCTTTTATAAATGAGTTCATATTATGCTACGAAATACTATTAACTACTCTTAATATTCTGTATGATTAACTTGTTCCATTTGACTATTTTGAAGGAAATGGCACCGACTACTCGACACACCGTGAATATGAATGAAGAGGAATTCCGAACTTTTCTAGCTTCAAACATAGCCGCAGTACAGGCTGCGCTACATACCAACAATAACCTTGGATCTAGCAGTACAGGAAATCGTGTAGGATGCACCTACAAAGAATTCACTGCCTGCAAACCTTTGGAATTTGATGGAACCGAAGGACCGATCGGATTGAAACGGTGGACCGAGAAGGTCGAATCGGTGTTTGCCATAAGTAAGTGTACTGAAGAGGACAAAGTGAAGTATGCTACGCATACCTTCACAGGTTCTACGTTAACATGGTGGAATACCTATCTAGAGCAAGTGGGACAAGACGATGCGTACGCACTACCGTGGTCAGCATTCAAGCACTTGATGAACGAGAAGTACCGTCCCAGAACCGAGGTCAATAAGCTCAAGACAGAACTTAGAGGGTTACGAACCCAAGGATTTGATATTACCACGTACGAAAGACGATTCACAGAATTGTGCCTATTGTGTCCGGGAGCATTCGAAGATGAGGAAGAGAAGATCGACGCGTTTGTGAAAGGATTACCGGAAAGAATCCAAGAAGATATAAGTTCACACGAGCCCGCCTCCATACAACAGGCATGTAGAATGGCTCACAAACTAGTGAACCAGATTGAAGAAAGAATTAAAGAACAGACTGCTGAAGAGGCCAATGTGAAGCAAGTCAAAAGAAAGTGGGAGGAAAACGGTGATAAGAATCACCAATACAACAACAACAGCAATTACAACAATAATCGCAACAATTATCCCAACAATCGCAACATCAATCGCAACTACAACAAACGGCCCAACAACAACAACAACAACATCAACAATGTAACGACCCGGAAATTTCCGACCAAATTTAAACTCTAATCTCTATATGGTTCCGACACGATAAGCAAAAACCCTAAAGTTGACCCGCATTTTTTCTTTCGATCGTTCTATACTTATAAGATTAATATGTACATAAATTAAACCTTACCAACATGATAAGCAATCCAAATTGTTGAGACTTATGTTTTCGAAAAGAGTTTTACACAACGTTTGACCGTCTAGTTTGACCGATGATATCACGAACTATACAATATATGATAATTATACGTTTGTGTATATATATGTATATATACATATTTAACATGATCTAAGAATGTTTTAATATCTCATTTTGTATTAATAACAATAAGTTATAAGTATATTTTGAAACTACTAACTTAAGTTTTCAAAACGATAACCATACGTAACGTTATTTGACTTAAATACTTATGACCTATAATGTTTATACATATATCGTATAAGTAATGTATTTAATCACTTTTAAAGACTTAAATACATAAAACAATATAAGTATATTTACAAAAGATAGCTATATTTGAATCCTCGTTCCGTTTTCTCAAAGATTTCTATACGTATACCTAGGGTATATGTACCCGTATCATACGCAGCTTCTAGATGTATTTACTATTGGTATATACCAATAAAAATCTGCTCCTTAGCAGCCTTAAATGATTAAGAAACATGTGGAACCAACCATTTGTCAAGTAGCATGAATTATTTAGCAAGAAAACAAAGTTAGGTATTTTTTTTTCCTTTATAACCTAAAAACGTTTTTATGCATGCACACCATTTCTTCACCCCATTTTCTCATACTTACACTTCCATTTCTCTCTCAAAATACTCTTAACTTCATACTTGATCATCTCCAAGCATTTTCCCCATCATTTAGCTTCAAAAACCTTACTTAAACACCATAAGAAAACCATACAAAAACACTTCAAGAAATCCTTCCAAGAACACAAACTTACTTCCAATCTTTCATCCAATTCCATCACCCTTTTGGTTCTAGCTTTTTACTCCTCTTTTACAGCAACCTTGTCCAAGGAACTTGAGGTAGTAACTATGTTCATAACTTTATTCGATTCATATATATATAGCTATCATATTTTGTGGTATACAATTTTAACAACAAGAACATAGTTTGAAAGTTTTCAAACTTGTTTGCAAACTAAATAGATCCTTCTAACTTAACTTTTAAAATACTTCAAGACCTGTAATATAACTTATATATATGCTAATTTAACAAGGTATAACTTGGTTTTTCAAAGAACACCTTAAAAACTGTTTTTACGACGTCGGAGTGCAACCGGGGACTGTTTTGGGTTGGATAATTAAAAACCATCTTAAACTTTGAATTGGAGGTTTATTTTCTGGAAAAATGATTTTTACTATGAATATGATAACACATAAAAATTTCATGATTTAATTCAAAGTATAAGTATTTTTAGAAAAATAATCATTTAAGATTGTTTACATAAAGGAAAATGTTTAACTTCATAAGTTTCACTAAAGTTTCACCTATGCCGTGTGATTTTGAATACAAACTAAGGTATTTACAGTTCATAGTCTTAAAGAGGAACTCGATCCAAGGAGATGGCAAGTTGAATCAACGAAAACGGAGTTGTAACGAAGAAACTATGACCGAAACAAAATTGGTTATCCAAGACTAGTTTAACTTCGGGATTAATTGGGAAAAATTAAATAAATCACATATTTCTAAGATAACATGATATTTTATATATATGTACTTATAATTTAATTTTATATGGTTCAGGATCACCCGTAAACAATACGAGAAGATTAATCATAAGATCCCATGATTGTACGCAACACGTCATTTGACAACACCGGTACTTTATGTACGCAACACGTCATTTGACAACACCGGTACCGTGGGTCAAGATTAATCTCGACCAATACATATACGATGGGGGTTTTATTCATTTCATTGGGGGTTTATTAAATACCTAAAAATGAACCATTAAAATTGAATTACTAACATCGGACTGCTAACTACGGACTAAGGAATTATTCAAAGTATTAAAAGTATTATAAGTATATATATGTGACGATTGTTTAAAATGAAAATATATTGATATATTATATATGGATAGGTTCGTGATATCAACCGGAGACCAAGTCAAATTATATATATCTTCAAGACAACTGTGAGTATATAGTCCCACTTTTAAACTCTAAATATTTCGGGATGAGAATACATGTATTTTATGTTTTACGTTATGGACACAAGTAACTGAAAAAAATATATTCTACGTTGAGTTGTACCACTGGCATACTTCCCTGTAGCTTGGTAACTAATATTTACAGCGGTATTGTAAACGCGAATCCTGTTGATAGATCTATCGGGCCTGACAACCCCAACCGGACTGGACGACCAGTATTCAACGGTTGCACAGTACTTCGTTTCGTGACTACACTTGGTACAGTGTAGTAAGATTTCATATTAAAGGGAATATGCGACGTGATTAATTGTTAAGTATGGTTACCAAGTGCTCAACCACTTAGAATATTTTTATTAAAATGTTTATATATGAAATCTTGTGGTCTATATTTATATCGATGTCGACATTAAACCTATATCTCACCAACTTTATGTTGACATTTTAAAGCATGTTATTCTCAGGTATGAATTAAGTCTTCCGCTGTGCATTATCTCGTACTAAGGATACTACTTGAGGCCATTAAGGACTTATATCATAAGGCGTTGCATTCGAGTCATTGAAGTTCATTGAGACTATTATTAAGTAAATGGCGGTTTAGGTCATTTGAATATTATGAAATGTCAGGCGATTATGTCAATTCTGGATGTAACTATAGATTGCCTTTTAAGAATAAATGCAACGTTTGTAAGATGTATCATATAGAGGGCAAGTACCTCGCAATGTTATCAACTATTGTAATTCGTTTGTAATCAATATGGACAACGTCCGGATGATTAGTTTCGGATCCTTTCAAACAACAACAGCAACTACAACAATCATCCCAACAACAATAATAACTGCAACAATCAGAAGCAGCTATGCCAAAGGTGTGAAAAGTATCACTCGGGGTTCTGCACCAAATTTTGCAACAAGTGTAAAAGAAATGGTCATAGCGCGGCGAAGTGTGAGGTTTACGGACCAGGGGTTAATAGAACGAAAGGAACAAATGGTGTCGGAACGAGTAATGGTGGAGCAAGTAGTATCGGAGCAAGTTATGCCAATGTAGTTTGTTATAAATGTGGAAAACAGGGCCACATTATTAGAAATTGCCCGAACCAGGAGAACACGAATGGACAAGGCCGCGGAAGAGTTTTCAATATTAATGCGGCAGAGGCACAGGAAGACCCGGAGCTTGTTACGGGTACGTTTCTTATTGACAATAAATCTTCTTACGTTTTATTTGATTCGGGTGCGGATAGAAGCTATATGAGTAGAGATTTTTGTGCTAAATTAAGTTGTCCATTGACGCCTTTGGATAGTAAATTTTTACTCGAATTAGCAAATGGTAAATTAATTTCAGCAGATAATATATGTCGGAATCGAGAAATTAAACTGGTTAGCGAAACATTTAAGATTGATTTGATACCAGTAGAGTTAGGGAGTTTTGATGTGATAATCGGTATGGACTGGTTGAAAGAAGTGAAAGCAGAGATCGTTTGTTACAAAAATGCAATTCGCATTATACGAGAAAAAGGAAAACCCTTAATGGTGTACGGAGAAAAGGGCAACACGAAGCTACATCTTATTAGTAATTTGAAGGCACAAAAAGTAATAAGAAAAGGTTGCTAAGCTGTTCTAGCACACGTCGAGAAAGTACAAACTGAAGAAAAGAGCATCAATGATGTTCCCATTGCAAAAGAATTTCCCGATGTATTTCCGAAAGAATTACCGGGATTACCCCCACATCGATCCGTTGAATTTCAAATAGATCTTGTACCAGGAGCTGCACCAATAGCTCGTGCTCCTTACAGACTCGCACCCAGCGAGATGAAAGAACTGCAAAGCCAACTACAAGAACTTTTAGAGCGTGGTTTCATTCGACCAAGTGCATCACCGTGGGGAGCTCCTGTTTTGTTTGTCAAGAAGAAAGATGGTACATTCAGGTTGTGTATCGACTACCGAGAGTTGAACAAACTTACCATCAAGAATCGCTACCCACTACCGAGAATCGACGACTTATTTGATCAACTACAAGGCTCGTCTGTTTATTCAAAGATTGACTTACGTTCCGGGTATCATCAAATGCGGGTGAAAGAAGATGATATTCCAAAGACTGCTTTCAGAACACGTTACGGTCATTACGAGTTTATGGTCATGCCGTTTGGCTTAACTAATGCACCAGCTGTGTTCATGGACCTTATGAACCGAGTGTGTGGACCATACCTTGACAAGTTTGTCATTGTTTTCATTGATGACATACTTATTTACTCAAAGAATGACCAAGAACACGGTGAACATTTAAGAAAGGTGTTAGAAGTATTGAGGAAGGAAGAATTGTACGCTAAGTTTTCAAAGTGTACATTTTGGTTGGAAGAAGTTCAATTCCTCGGTCACATAGTGAACAAATAAGGTATTAAGGTGGATCCGGCAAAGATAGAAACTGTTGAAAAGTGGGAAACCCCAAAAACTCCGAAACACATACGCCAGTTTTTAGGACTAGCTGGTTACTACAGAAGGTTCATCCAAGATTTTTCCAGAATAGCAAAACCCTTGACTGCATTAACGCATAAAGGGAAGAAATTTGAATGGAATGATGAACAAGAGAAAGCGTTTCAGTTATTGAAGAAAAAGCTAACTACGGCACCTATATTGTCATTGCCTGAAGGGAATGATGATTTTGTGATTTATTGTGACGCATCAAAGTAAGGTCTCGGTTGTGTATTAATGCAACGAACGAAGGTGATTGCTTATGCGTCTAGATAATTGAAGATTCACGAACAAAATTATACGACGCATGATTTGGAATTAGGCGCGGTTGTTTTTGCATTAAAGACTTGGAGGCACTACTTATATGGGGTCAAAAGTATTATATATACCGACCACAAAAGTCTTCAACACATATTTAATCAGAAACAACTGAATATGAGGCAGCGTAGGTGGATTGAATTATTGAATGATTACGACTTTGAGATTCGTTACCACCCGGGGAAGGTAAATGTGGTAGCCGATGCCTTGAGCAGGAAGGACAGAGAACCCATTCGAGTAAAATCTATGAATATAATGATTCATAATAACCTTACTACTCAAATAAAGGAGGCGCAACAAGGAGTTTTAAAAAAAGGGAAATTTAAAGAATGAAATACCCAAAGGATCGGAGAAGCATCTTAATATTTGGGAAGACGGAACCCGGTATAGGGCTGAAAGGATTTGGGTACCAAAATTTGGAGATATGAGAGAAATGGTACTTAGAGAAACTCATAAAACCAGATACTCAATACATCCTGAAACGGGGAAGATGTACAAGGATCTCAAGAAACATTTTTGGTGGCCGGGTATGAAAGCCGATGTTGCTAAATACGTAGGAGAATGTTTGACGTGTTCTAAGGTCAAAGCTGAGCATCAAAAACCATCAGGTCTACTTCAACAACCCGAAATCCCGGAATGGAAATGGGAAAACATTACCATGGATTTCATCACTAAATTGCCAAGGACTGCAAGTGGTTTTGATACTATTTGGGTAATAGTTGATCGTCTCACCAAATCAGCACACTTCCTGCCAATAAGAGAAGATGACAAGATGGAGAAGTTAGCACGACTGTATTTGAAGGAAGTCGTCTCCAGACATGGAATACCAATCTCTATTATCTCTGATAGGGATGGCAGATTTATTTCAAGATTCTGGCAGACATTACAGCAAGCATTAGGAACTCGTCTAGACATGAGTACTGCCTATCATCCACAAACTGATGGGCAGAGCAAAAGGACGATACAAACGCTTGAAGACATGCTACGAGCATGTGTTATTGATTTCGGAAACAGTTGGGATCGACATCTACCGTTAGCAGAATTTTCCTACAACAACAGCTACCATTCAAGCATTGAGATGGTGCCGTTTGACGCACTTTATGGTAGAAAGTGCAGGTCTCCGATTTGTTGGAGTGAAGTGGGGGATAGACAGATTACGGGTCCGGAGATTATACAAGAAACTACCGAGAAGATCATCCAAATTCAACAACGGTTGAAAACCGCCCAAAGTCGACAAAAGAGCTACGCTGACATTAAAAGAAAAGATATAGAATTTGAAATTGGAGAGATGGTCATGCTTAAAGTTGCACCTTGGAAAGGCGTTGTTCGATTTGGTAAACGAGGGAAATTAAATCCAAGGTATATTGGACCATTCAAGATTATTGATCGTGTCGGACCAGTAGCTTACCGACTTGAGTTACCTCAACAACTCGCGGCTGTACATAACACTTTCCACGTCTCGAATTTGAAGAAATGTTTTGCTAAAGAAGATCTCACTATTCCGTTAGATGAAATCCAAATCAACGAAAAACTTCAATTCATCGAAGAACCCGTCGAAATAATGGATCGTGAGGTTAAAAGACTTAAGCAAAACAAGATACCAATTGTTGTTTTTCGATGGAATGCTTGTAGAGGACCCGAGTTCACCTGGGAGCGTGAAGATCAGATGAAGAAGAAATACCCGCATCTATTTCCAGAAGATTCGTCAACACCTTCAACAGCTTAAAATTTCGGGACGAAATTTATTTAACGGGTAGGTACTGTAGTGACCCGAACTTTTCCATGTTTATATATATTAATTGAGATTGATATTTACATGATTAAATGTTTCCAACATGTTAAGCAATCAAACTTGTTAAGACTTGATTAATTGAAATAGGTTTCATATAGACAATTGACCACCCAAGTTGACCGGTGATTCACGAACGTTAAAACTTGTAAAAACTATATGATGACATATATATGGTTATATATATAGTTAACATGATATTATGATAAATAAACATATCATTAAGTATATTAACAATGAACTACATATGTAAAAACAAGACTACTAACTTAATGATTTTGAAACGAGACATATATGTAACGATTATCGTTGTAACGACATTTAATACATATATATCATATTAAGAGATATTCGTACATCATAATATCATGATAATATAATAATTTAAAATCTCTTTTGATATTATAAACATTGGGTTAACAACATTTAACAAGATCGTTAACCTAAAGGTTTCAAAACAACATTTACATGTAACGACTAACGATGACTTAACGACTCAGTTAAAATGTATATACATGTAGTGTTTTAATATGTATTCATACACTTTTGAAAGACTTCAAGACACTTATCAAAATACTTCTACTTAACAAAAATGCTTACAATTACATCCTCGTTCAGTTTCATCAACAATTCTACTCGTATGCACCCGTATTCGTACTCGTACAATACACAGCTTTTAGATGTATGTACTATTGGTATATACACTCCAATGATCAGCTCTTAGCAGCCCATGTGAGTCACCTAACACATGTGGGAACCATCATTTGGCAACTAGCATGAAATATCTCATAAAATTACAAAAATATGAGTAATCATTCATGACTTATTTACATGAAAACAAAATTACATATCCTTTATATCTAATCCATACACCAACGACCAAAAACACCTACAAACACTTTCATTCTTAAATTTTCTTCATCTAATTGATCTCTCTCAAGTTCTATCTTCAAGTTCTAAGTGTTCTTCATAAATTCCAAAAGTTCTAGTTTCATAAAATCAAGAATACTTTCAAGTTTGCTAGCTCACTTCCAATCTTGTAAGGTGATCATCCAACCTCAAGAAATCTTTGTTTCTTACAGTAGGTTATCATTCTAATACAAGGTAATAATCATATTCAAACTTTGGTTCAATTTCTATAACTATAACAATCTTATTTCAAGTGATGATCTTACTTGAACTTGTTTTCGTGTCATGATTCTGCTTCAAGAACTTCGAGCCATCCAAGGATCCATTGAAGCTAGATCCATTTTTCTATTTTCCAGTAGGTTTATCCAAGGAACTTAAGGTAGTAATGATGTTCATAACATCATTCGATTCATACATATAAAGCTATCTTATTCGAAGGTTTAAACTTGTAATCACTAGAACATAGTTTAGTTAATTCTAAACTTGTTCGCAAACAAAAGTTAATCCTTCTAACTTGAATTTTAAAATAAACTAAACACATGTTCTATATCTGTATGATATGCTAACTTAATGATTTAAAACCTGGAAACACGAAAAACACCGTAAAACCGAATTTACGCCGTCGTAGTAACACCGCGGGCTGTTTTGGGTTAGTTAATTAAAAACTATGATAAACTTTGATTTAAAAGTTGTTATTCTGAGAAAATGATTTTTATTATTAACATGAAACTATATCCAAAAATTATGGTTAAACTCAAAGTGGAAGTATGTTTTCTAAAATGGTCATCTGGACGTCGTTCTTTCGACTGAAATGACTACCTTTATAAAAACGACTTGTAACTTATTTTTCTGACTATAAACCTATACTTTTTCTGTTTAGATTCATAAAATAGAGTTCAATATGAAACCATAGAAATTTGATTCACTCAAAACGGATTTAAAATGAAGAAGTTATGGGTAAAACAAGATTGGATAATTTTTCTCATTTTAGCTACGTGAAAATTGGTAACAAATCTATTCCAACCATAACTTAATCAACTTGTATTGTATATTATGTAATCTTGAGATACCATAGACACGTATACAATGTTTCGACCTATCATGTTGACACATCTATATATATTTCGGAACAACCATATACACTCTATATGTGAATGTTGGAGTTAGCTATACAGGGTTGAGGTTGATTCCAAAATATATATAGTTTGAGTTGTGATCAATACTGAGATACGTATACACTGGGTCATGGATTGATTCAAGATAATATTTATCGATTTATTTCTGTACATCTAACTGTGGACAACTAGTTGTAGGTTACTAACGAGGACAGCCGACTTAATAAACTTAAAACATCAAAATATATTAAAAGTGTTGTAAATATATTTTGAACATACTTTGATATATATGTATATATTGTTATAGGTTCGTGAATCAACCAGTGGCCAAGTCTTACTTCCCGACGAAGTAAAAATCTGTGAAAGTGAGTTATAGTCCTACTTTTAAAATCTAATATTTTTGGGATGAGAATACATGCAGGTTTTATAAATGATTTACAAAATAGACACAAGTACGTGAAACTACATTCTATGGTTGAATTATCGAAATCGAATATGCCCTTTTTTATTAAGTCTGGTAATCTAAGAATTAGGGAACAGACACCCTAATTGACGCGAATCCTAAAGATAGATCTATCGGGCCCAACAAGCCCCATCCAAAGTACCGGATGCTTTAGTACTTCGAAATTTATATCATATCCGAAGGGTGTCCCAGAATGATGGGGATATTCTTATATATGCATCTTGTTAATGTCGGTTACCAGGTGTTCACCATATGAATGATTTTTATCTCTATGTATGGGATGTGTATTGAAATATGAAATCTTGTGGTCTATTATTATGATTTGATATATATAGGTTAAACCTATAACTCACCAACATTTTTGTTGACGTTTTAAGCATGTTTATTCTCAGGTGATTATTAAGAGCTTCCGCTGTCGCATACTTAAATAAGGACGAGATTTGGAGTCCATGCTTGTATGATATTGTGTAAAAACTGCATTCAAGAAACTTATTTTGTTGTAACATATTTGTATTGTAAACCATTATGTAATGGTCGTGTGTAAACAGGATATTTTAGATTATCATTATTTGATAATCTACGTAAAGCTTTTTAAACCTTTATTGATGAAATAAAGGTTATGGTTTGTTTTAAAATGAATGCAGTCTTTGAAAAACGTCTCATATAGAGGTCAAAACCTCGCAACGAAATCAATTAATATGGAACGTTTTTAATCAATAAGAACGGGACATTTCAAGGTGTCTGTAAGTTTGTTATTGGGTATGACCCGACTTGGATCATAACACATTAGCCACATTAATTTAATATGTCTCTCGGGCATACGAAATACCTTCACATTTAACAAGATCGTTAACCTAAAGTTTTCAAAACAACATTTACATGTAACGACTAACGATGACTTAACGACTCAGTTAAAATGTATATACATGTAGTGTTTTAATATGTATTCATACACTTTTTAAAGACTTCAAGACACTTATCAAAATACTTCTACTTAACAAAAATGCTTACAATTACATCCTCGTTCAGTTTCATCAACAATTCTACTCGTATACACCCGTATTCGTACTCGTACAATACATAGCTTTTAGATGTATGTACTATTGGTATATACACTCTAATGGTCAGCTCTTAGTAGCCCATGTGAGTCACCTAACACATGTGGGAACCATTATTTGGCAACTAGCATGAAATATCTCATAAAATTACAAAAATATTAGTAATCATTCATGACTTATTTACATGTAAACAAAATTACACATCCTTTATATCTAATCCATATACCAATGACCAAAAACACTTACAAACACTTTCATTCTTCAATTTTCTTCATCAAATTTATCTCTCTCAAGTTCTATCTTCAAGTTCTAAGTGTTCTTCATAAATTCTATAAGTTCTAGTTTCATAAAATCAAGAATACTTCCAAGTTTGCTAGCTTACTTCCAATCTTGTAAAGTGATCATCCAACCTCAAGAAATCTTTCTTATTTACAGTAATATATCTTTCTAATACAAGGTAATACTCATATTTAAACTTTGATTCAATTTCTATAACTATAACAATCTTATTTCAAGTGGAAATCTTACTTGAACTTGTTTTCGTGTCATGATTCTGCTTCAAGAACTTTCAAGCCATCCAAGGATCCTTTGAAGCTAGATCTTTTTTTCTCATTTCTAGTAGGTTTATCCATAAAACCTGAGGTAGTAATGATGTTCATAAAATTATTCGATTCATATATATAAAACTACCTTATTCGAAGGTTTAAACTTGAAATCACTAGAACATAGTTTAGTTAATTCTAAACTTGTTCGCAAACAAAGTTAATCCTTCTAACTTGAATTTTAAAATCAACTAGACACATGTTCTATATCTATATGATATGCTAACTTAATGATTTAAAACCTGAAAACACGGAAAACACCGTAAAACTGGATATACGCCGTCGTAGTAACACCGCGGTCTGTTTTGGGTTAGTTAATTAAAAACTATGATAAACTTTTATTTAAAAGTTGTTCTTCTGGGAAAATGATTTTTCATATGAACATGAAACTATATCCAAAAATCATGATTAAACTCAAAGTGGAAGTATGTTTTCCAAAATGGTCATCTAGACGTCGTTCTTTCGACTGAAATGACTACCTTTACAAAAACAACTTGTAACCTGTATTTCCGACCATAAACTTATAATTTTTCTGTATAGATTCATAAACTTAAGTTCAATATGAAACCATAGCAATTGAATTGACTCAAAACGGATTTAAAACGAAGAAGTTATGGGTAAAACAAGTTTGGATATTTTTACTTGTTGTAGCTACGTGAAAATTGGTAACAATCTATATTAATCATATCCTAGCTAACTTATATTGTATAATACATATATTCTAATATATTATGTAATCTTGGGATACCATAGACACGTATGTAAATTTTTTGCATATCATATCGACGCATCTATATATATTATTTGGAAGAACCATAGACACTCTATATGTAGTAATGTTGGAGTTAGCTATACAGGGTTGAGGTTGATTCCAAAAATATATATACTTTGAGTTGTGATCTAGCCTGAGACGTGTATACACTGGGTCATGGATTGGGTCAAGATAATATATATCAATTTATTTCTGTACATCTAACTATGGACTACTAGTTGCAGGTTACTAACGAGGACAGCTGACTTAATAAACTTAAAACATTAAAACGTATTAGAAATGTTGTAAATATATTTTGAACATACTTTGATATATATGTACATATTTGTTATAGGTTCGTGAATTGACCAGTGGCCAAGTCTTACTTCCCGACGAAGTAAAAATCTGTGAAAGTGAGTTATAGTCCCACTTTTAAAATCTAATATTTTTGGGATGAGAATACATGCAGCTTTTTAAATGTTTTACAAAATAGACACATGTACATGAAACTACTTTCTATGGTTGGACGATCGAAGCCGAATATGCCCCTTTTTACTTGGTAACCTAAGAATTAGTAAACCAGTCTACTAATTGACGCGAATCCTAAAGATAGATCTATTGGGCCTAACGAACCCCATCCGTTGTAGTGGATGCTTTAGTACTTCGATGTTGTTTTATCATGTCCGAAGGATTTCCCGGAATGATAGGGGATATTCTTATATGCATCTTGTTAATGTCGGTTACCAGGTGTTCACCGTATGAATGATTTTTATCTCTATGTATGGGATGTATTGAAATATGAAATCTTGTGGTCTGTTATTATGATTTGATAATATATAGGTTAAACATATAACTCACCAACATTTTTTTGACGTTTTAAGCATGTTTATTCTCAGGTTATTATTAAGAGCTTCCGCTATTGCATACTAAAATAAGGACAAGATTTGGAGTCCATGCTTGTATGATATTATGTAAAACTGCATTCAAGAAACTTATTTTGATGTAATATATTCATATTGTAAACCATTATGTAATGGTCGTGTGTAAACGGTATATTTTAAATTATCATTATTTGATAATCTACGTAATTATTTTTAAACCTTTATCGATAAAATAAAGGTTATGGTTGTTTTAAAAATGAATGCAGTCTTTGAAAAACGTCTCATATAGAGGTCAAAACCTCGTGACGAAATCAATTAATATGGAACGTTTATAATCAATATGAACGGGACATTTCAGTCTATACATCATGTATACAATAATTGCAGACACGGTCTGCAATTATTTTTTTTTTTTGACATGCAAAATTTTTTTTTTTTTTTTGTCGAGACTGAAAATGATAAGTAGATTTTTTTTTTTTTGACAAGGAATGATATGCAAAACTTTTGACATGCAGACACGGTCGAAGTCCAGACTCATTAATGCATCCTAACAACTACCAGTTAGACACACTAATGCAAGATCTGGTTCGCTAAGACCACCGCTCTGATACCACATGTCATACCCCGTCCAAATCGTCCTGAACGAATACAATAACATCTGGTATCATCACGATGAACTGATGTCTATATGCCATGAACGACTTCATGTAATATGAGTAAATGCACAGCAGAAGATTTCTTTCATACCTGAGAATAAACATGCTTTAAAGTATCAACCAAAAGGTTGGTGAGTTCATAAGTTTATCATAAAACAATAAAATTCTGTAATTTTGATAGACCACAAGATTTAAATGTGCATGGAACAAATGGGCCCGAATCCTATTCCCACCTGTAATGTACATGCGATATCTTTTAAATACAGTACACCTTTCTCGTGTACGAAACCATTTTCATAAATCTTAGTAACCGTACACATATCTCGTGTACAAAATATCTTACACATAACCTGTGTATAAAATCATTCTCTCGATATATAACATTCACTTTTCATTCATTGCTTGGCTTGGTAACTGACCTTAACATATAATGCACATCAAAAATATCCCCATAACAGAACATCTCATCTGTATAATAATCATATAAACTTCGAAGTACTAAACACCATGCCCACTAGCTCTTCCGTCTAGCGAACATTCTGGGTGGGGGTGTTAAACCCAGTAGCTACCTTTAGGATTCGCATTAATTAGGGCCATACCGGATTCTAATTCTTAGGTTACCAAGCATAATAATCAGGGGAAAATATTGACATAATGGTGGCAATTATCACGTCCACATAATTCAATGGTGGCAATTATCATGTCCACATAATTCAATGGTGGCAATTATTATGTCCACATAATTCATTCGAGGAATGTTATGCTTGTGTCTATCTCTTCAAACATTTATAAAAGCATTTCATGTATTCGCAGTTCAAAATATATTTCAAAAGCATTTAATAAAGTAGTTGTAAAAATAGCGCATGTATTCTCAGTCCCAAAAATATAAAGAGTAAAAGTGAATCAAATGAACTCACAATAGTGTATTTTGTAGTAAAAATACATATGACGGTATTGAACAGTGCAGGGTTGACCTCAGATTCACGAACCTATATCATTTGTATATATATTAACTCATAAATCAATTAAGTTTATATAATCTGTTATGTTTTAAGATTAATATTCTTATATATAATTTTATTAATACTTATAATACCTTATGATACTTAATTAATATTTAATTAATGTTATATCAATAATATTAGTTAAAACATAATTTTGTATAATATTAGTATACTTTATGTGATAAATATATATATATATATATATATATATATATATATATATATATATCTTTTGTTTTTGCAAAATTTAATATTTGTAGTAATACTAGATTAAAGATGATAATAATAATGATAGTAATAATAGTAACCTTAATAAAAATGATAGTTTTTAAGGATTACAAAAAGATAATTTTAGTGAACATAATATTAATGATAATAACTTTTAGTAGTAACATTACTAATAATGAAAATTTTATATTAATAATATAAATGATAATATTTATAATAATAATAATACCTATTTTAGAAATAAAATGATAAGGATTATAATTTAAATGATAATTTTAATCATGATTCTGATAACTGATAGTAATAATAATAACTTTATTACCAAAGTTAATTATAATACTAGTAATAATAATAATAATAATAATAATAATAATAATAATAATAATAATAATAATAATAATAATAATAATAATAATAATAATAATAATAATAATACTTATCATAACCATAATAACAAAAATGATAATAATAATTAGTAATAATAATAATAATAATAATAATAATAATAATAATAATAATAATAATAATAATAATAATAATAATAATAATAATAATAATAATAATAATAATAATAGGATTAAAAATAAGAGTGTATACCCCTTTAATAGCTTTTTCTAAAAAGAAATGCCTTGAACGGGACTCGAACCCGAGACCTCTCGCTCCCCTGCACCAACACCCTGCCACTCCTCTGCCTTCGTTTTTCCTTGAGTTTATACCACCTAATATTTATTTAAACTATATCTATTTATTTTCTATTTCTTCTTCCTCCTAAATTGCTAGTGATCCGGCCCAATAACCTTATTTCAAGCCCAACGATATGATTTCTAGCCCAACCATTTATTCCTAATTTGATTTAAAGCCCGATTGAATGAAGCCTACTTATCATAAAGCCCAACAATTTTTGTATTCTCGGCCCAATCACACAATGGAACATGGCCCATGTGACGACCCGAAAATTTCCGACCAAATTTAAACTTAATCTTGATACGATTCCTACACGATAAGCAAGGTTATAATATTGAGTCTAAAAACTTTGAAATAATTTTTTTTTATATATATGCATTTACACCAATTCCGACGATTCACGAACCATTGTTGTAAATAAAAATAATTATATGTATAAAAATAAATTTAAATATATAAATAATAATAGAAAGTAATGTAATATAATAAGATCAAATATGTAAATAAGATATAAAATAATTGTGTTGTACTTAAAAAGAATTTATATATAAATAATGATTTCTATAGATAATTATTATAATATGTATATTGTAATATATACAATAATTTAATACTCAATATAAGTTACTATATATATATATATTTATTAAATATTACAAAAATCAATAATTTACATATATTAAATGTAATTACAAGTTGTAAATATAGATGTATTAGAAATAGTATTATTATTTTCGTTATTACTACAAATATTAATATCAATATTAGTATTACTAATATTATTACTAATATTAGTGTTATATTGAAAATTAAAAAGGGTTATGGTTATCAAAATAAAAATGTTACAATTTATTAATATTATTATTAACAATACCATTATAACCATTATCATAACTATTAGTATAATTACTCAAAATATTATTAATATTATGATAAGTATTAGTAACAAGTATTATTATCTTATTATTATTAATAATTCCGTATTATTAGTATCAATTATTAACAGAATTATTATTATCAATATATTTATATTTATTAACTATTAATATTAAATATAATATATTATATATATTAAATAGGATCAGAATCAGATATATCTGATATAAATGCGTAATACCAGATAACCATCCCTTTCATCTATATTTTTTTCTTCTTTTTCACGATTCTGTGTTCCTTCTCCCAAAAACCTGTCGACCATTATCACTAGATACCAATCAAGAATACTGCTGCAATTGTACGAATAACCTAACCTTAATCGGTTACATAATAGTTGTTAGTTCATAACAATGGGAATTAAAACAAAAATACTAAAAACTCACCCGTTTTCCTCTGCTCTTAATCAAGAATCACAATACCTCGGTTTCGTATAAATTTTAAAAATCTATTAATGCAGTTAGATTAGAAATCTGTTATTCAAACTATCTGCATAACTTCAAATCCCAATTTCTCATATTGAATTCAAATTTATGAAGTCAAACTTTAATTTCAAAAAGTCAAAGAAAGTGTTCATCGAGAAATTTGTAATTGTTTTGATAGTTCTGGTTAAATTGTCGGTTCAGTTAGATTCTAGAAGGGAAATGCAAACTTTTTCGTGTCATGATCATGGTCTATAACAGTCTACAAATTCGAATTGGGTTTAAAGTTCAAGCGTATTTTTTGTGTTCTTCGCTTACAGCTTGTATTGTTTATTTTCTGTTTTAAACAATTACAACCATTACTAAACACGTCTGTATTGTTTAAAAATCATAAACCGAATGAATTAGTGTTGTTAGAGTAAATTGAACTCGGATCGATTTAAGTTGTGGAAGATGAAGAAGAAATAAGAACATGGTAATATGGGTTATCTTTATTAAATGGGTAATATTATCAGAAAAACAAGCGTAGCTGGATGGTATGGAGTGCTGTATGTTAGGGGTGTTCGAGAGGTCTCGGGTTCAAACCCGTCTTGGTGCAATTCTTTTTGATATGGCTTTAGAAGGTAGTTTATACTTTTAAAAATCATTATTATTAATATTGTTATTATTATTATTATTATTATTATTATTATTATTATTATTATTATTATTATTATTATTATTATTATTATTATTATTATTATTATTATGTTATAATTATTATGTACTAGGATTACAGTATTGCAAATTATTATCATTATTATTAATAAAATGGTTATTAAAAGTATTATCATTTATATAGGTTATATTATTATCATTGTTAATATTACTAGTATTAACATTATTATTGTTGGTAGTATTATTATTGTTATTATCAATTATTATGATTTCAAACAAGTTAATAACAACTATATTAAGAAGTTAGTAATAAAAGTTGTTAAGATAAAATTTGGAAACTGGTTATAAATTATATGAATACCGGTATAATTATGAATATAATTATGAGAATTAAGTTATAGAAACTGTGGTTATAAGTCTAGATATTTAATAGAAAACTTATTATTAACAAAGTAATTATTATCATCATTTTATTATTAAAATGAAGTACCATTATAATTAAAAATTTATGAAAGATATTATTATTTTAATTTATTAAAACTATCATTTTTATAAAAATTAGTAAAGTTATTATTATTAAAAATTAACACTATTATTGTTGTTACTATCATTAGTATTATCATCCTTATCGTTTTAGTATTATTACAAATAGATATTTTTAATATAAAAATACGTTATAATAATATTAATATTAAATATCATATATTCTTGTTATTAAAATAATATTAACTAAGTTATATATAAATATATCAACTAATATATAAATATATATTTTTATATAAACCTTAATATAAATTAGTATTATTAATATGTTATAACGAATATTAGTTATATGAAATATATAAATTAAATATATTAAACTTATCTATATAACACATAATATAACTAGTATGATCATTAATATATATAAACTTATTCAAATAAGATTATATGTTTTAATATATATATATATATATGAATAATATAGGTTCGTGAATCCGAGGCTAACCCTGCATTGTTCAATATAGTCATATGTATTTTTACTACAAAATACATTAGGTGAGTTCATTTGCTCCCTTTTACTCTTTACATTTTTGGGACTGAGAATACATGCGCTACTTTTACAACTGCTTTATTAAATGCTTTTGAAATACATTTTGAACTGCGAATACATGAAATGCTTTTATAAATGTTTGACGAGATAGACACAAGCAAAACATTCCTCGAATGAATTATTATGCAGACAGAAGTTCTGTGGATTATTATTGAATTATGTAGACTTGATAATTGCCACTAATTGTTGTGAATATTTTTCCCATGATTATTATTACTTGGTAACCTAAGAATTAGGGAAAATCACTAATTTTGAGAATTAGTGCACGCCTAATTGACGCGAATCCTAAAGGTAGCTACCGGGTTTAACACCCCCACCCAGAATGTTCACTAGACGGAAGGGCTAGTGGGCGTGGTGTTTAATACTTCGAAGTTTATATGATTATTATACAGATGATATGTTCTGTTTTGGGGATATTATTATGCGCATTATATGTTAAGGTCGGTTACCAAGCCAAGCTATGAAAGTAATGAAAAGTGAATGTTATGTATCGAGAGAATGATTTTATACACAGGTTATGTGTATGTTGTTTTTGTGCACAAGATATGTGTACGGTTACTAAGATTTATGAAAGATGATTTCGTACACGAGAAAGGTGTACTGTATTTAAAAGATATCGCATGTACATTACAGGTGGGTATAGGATTCGGGCCCATTTGTACCATGCAACATTTAAATCTTGTGGTCTATCAAAATGATGAATTTTTACTGTTTATGATAAACTTATGAACTCACCAACCTTTTGGTTGACACTTGAAAGCATGTTTATTCTCAGGTATGAAAGAAATCTTCCGCTGTGCATTTGCTCATATTAAAGATATTATTTGGAGTCATTCATGACATATTTCAAAAGATGTTGCATTTGTAGTGACCCGAACTTTTCCATGTTTATATATATATTAAATGAAATTGTTATTTACATGATTAAGTGTTTCCAACATGTTAAGCAATCAAACTTGTTAAGACTTGATTAATTAAATAGGTTTCATGTAGACAATTGACCACCCAAGTTGACCGGTGATTCACGAACGTTAAAAACTTGTAAAAACTATACGATGACATATATATGGTTATATATATAGTTAACATGATTTTACTATAAGTATGTATCTCATTAGGTATTTTAAAAATGAGTTATATACATAAAAATGAGACTATTAATTTAAGAAACTCGAAAACGATATATATAACGATTATCGTTATAACAACGTCTTACTAAGTACATATGAATCATATTAAGATATTGATACACTTGGTTAATTATGTTAAATGATAAGTAAATATATTATTAAGTGTATTAACAATGAAATACATATGTAAAAATAAGACTACTAACTTAATGATTTCGAAACGAGACATATATGTAACGATTATCGTTGTAACGACATTTAACTGTATATATATCATACTACGATATATTATATATCATAATATCATGATAATATAACAATTTAACATCTCATTTGTTACAATAAACAATGGGTTAATAACATTCAACAAGATCGTTAACCTAAAGGTTTCAAAACAACATTTACATGTAACGACTAACGATGACTTAACGACTTAGTTAAAATGTATATACATGTAGTATTTTAATATGTATTCATACACTTTTGAAAGACTTCAATACACTTATCAAAATACTTCTACTTAACAAAAATGCTTACAATTACATCCTCGTTCAGTTTCATCAATAATTCTACTCGTATGCACCCGTATTCGTACTCGTACAATACACAGCTTTTAGATGTATGTACTATTAGTATATACACTCCAATGATCAGCTCTTAGCAGCCCATGTGAGTCACCTAACACATGTGGGAACCATCATTTGGCAACTAGCATGAAATATCTCATAAAATTACAAAAATATGAGTAATCATTCATGACTTATTTACATGAAAACAAAATTACATATCCTTTATATCTAATCCATACACCAACGACCAAAAACACCTACAAACACTTTCATTCTTCAATTTTCTTCATCTAATTGATCTCTCTCAAGTTCTATCTTCAAGTTCTAAGTGTTCTTCATAAATTCCAAAAGTTCTAGTTTCATAAAATCAAGAATACTTCCAAGATTGCAAGTTTACTTCCAAGTTTTCCAAGATCAAGAAACCTTTGTTATATATAACTATAACCAAGGTAATAATCATATTCAAACTTTAATTCAATTTCTATAACTATAACAATCTTATTTCGAGTGGAAATCTTACTTGAAATTGTTTTCGTGTCATGATTCTGCTTCAAGAACTTTCAAGCCATCCAAGGATCCTTTGAAGCTAGATCTATTTTTCTCATTTCCAGTAGGTTTATCCAAGGAACTTGAGGTAGTAATGATGTTCATAACATCATTCGATTCATACGTATAAAGCTATCTTATTCGAAGGTTTAAACTTGTAATCACTAGAACATAGTTTAGTTAATTTCTAAACTTGTTCGCAAATAAAAGTTAATCCTTCTAACTTGACTTTTAAAATCAACTAAACACATGTTCTATATCTATATGATATGCTAACTTAATGATTTAAAACCTGGAAACACGAAAAACACCGTAAAATCGGATTTACGCCGTCGTAGTAACACCGCGGGCTATTTTGGGTTAGTTAATTAAAAACTATGATAAACTTTGATTTAAAAGTTGTTATTCTGGGAAAATGATTTTTATTATGAACATGAAACTATATCCAAAAATTATGGTTAAACTCAAAGTGGAAGTATGTTTTCTAAAATGGTCATCTAGACGTCGTTCTTTCGACTGAAATGACTACCTTTACAAACACGACTTGTAACTTATTTTTCCGACTATAAACCTATACTTTTTCTGTTTAGATTCATAAAATAGAGTTCAATATGAAACCATAGCAATTTGATTCACTCAAAACGGATTTAAAATGAAGAAGTTATGGGTAAAACAAGATTGGATAATTTTTCTCATTTTAGCTACGTGAAAATTGGTAACAAATCTATTCCAACCATAACTTAATCAACTTGTATTGTATATTATGTAATCTTGAGATACCATAGACACGTATACAATGTTTTGACCTATCATGTCGACACATCTATATATATTTCGGAACAACCATAGACACTCTATATGTGAATGTTGGAGTTAGCTATACAGGGTTGAGGTTGATTCCAAAATATATATAGTTTGAGTTGTGATCAATACTGAGATACGTATACACTGAGTTGTAGATTGATTCAAGATAATATTTATCGATTTATTTCTGTACATCTAACTGTGGACAACTAGTTGTAGGTTACTAACGAGGACAGCTGACTTAATAAAGTTAAAACATCAAAATATATTAAAAGTGTTGTAAATATATTTTGAACATACTTTGATATATATGTATATATTGTTATAGGTTCGTGAATCAACCAGTAGCCAAGTCTTACTTCCCGACGAAGTAAAAATCTGTGAAAGTGAGTTATAGTCCCACTTTTAAAATCTAATATTTTTGGGATGAGAATACATGCAGGTTTTATAAATGATTTACAAAATAGACACAAGTACGTGAAACTACATTCTATGGTTGAATTATCGAAATCGAATATGCCCCTTTTTATTAAGTCTGGTAATCTAAGAATTAGGGAACAGACACCCTAATTGACGGGAATCCTAAAGATAGATCTATTGGGCCTAACAAACCCCATCCAAAGTACCGGATGCTTTAGTACTTCGAAATTTATATCATATCCGAAGGGTGTCCCGGAATGATGGGGATATTCTTATATATGCATCTTGTTAATGTCGGTTACCAGGTGTTCACCATATGAATGATTTTTATCTCTATGTATGGGATGTGTATTGAAATATTAAATCTTGTGGTCTATTGTTACGATTTGATATATATAGGTTAAACCTATAACTCACCAACATTTTTGTTGACGTTTAAAGCATGTTTATTCTCAGGTGAATACTAAGAGCTTCCGCTGTTGCATACTAAAATAAGGACAAGATTTGGAGTCCATGTTTGTATGATATTGTGTAAAAACTGCATTCAATAAACTGATTTCGATGTAACATATTTGTATTGTAAACCATTATGAAATGGTCGTGTGTAAACAGGATATTTTAGATTATCATTATTTGATAATCTACGTAAAGCTTTTTAAACCTTTATTTATGAAATAAAGGTTATGGTTTGTTTTAAAAATGAATGCAGTCTTTTAAAAACATCTCATATAGAGGTCAAAACCTCGCAACGAAATCAATTAATATGTAACGTTTTTAATCAATAAGAACGGGACATTTCAGTTGGTATCCGAGCGTTGGTCTTAGAGAACCAGAAAATTTGCATTAGTATGTCTTATCGAATTTGTTAGGATGCATTAGTGAGTCTGGACTTAGACCATGTTTTCATTAAAAATGATTGCTTAACATTTTTCTTGGAAACTATATATTATTAACATGTATATATTATGTGATATATTAATCTCTTAACATGTTTGATATTGTGTGATAGATGTCTACCTCTAGCACAAATCCCATT
Organism: Rutidosis leptorrhynchoides; assembly: GCF_046630445.1. NCBI lineage: Eukaryota > Viridiplantae > Streptophyta > Magnoliopsida > Asterales > Asteraceae > Rutidosis > Rutidosis leptorrhynchoides. Next base: position 299,940,997 of record NC_092339.1, read on the forward strand.
GACTCACCTAATAATAACAAAGAGTCGAATATATATTGGACTGATTCACAAGTTCCCGAAGAGGAACCGGAAGAAGAATCAGAACCGGAAGAAGAATCAGAACCGGAAGAGGAGGAACCGGAGGAGGAAATAGAACCGGTGGGGGGAAATAATAAAACGGTTAAGTAAAAGAAAATCCTCAACCAACCAACCAAGGTTAATTATGGTCAATGGTGTTTCCGCCAAGGAAGCAAAATATTAGGAGGATTACCAATTCTCCGATGAATCGGATTCCGACGAGAATTCCGATGATGTTATAGAAATTACCCCAACTGAATTTAAAAAGGCAAAAGAAAATAATAAGGGAAAGGGCATAAAAATAGAAAAATCTAATTCCAACCCCGATGAACTTTATATGTATCGTCAACCCACGAAGTCCTTAAGTTGTAACAATGACCCGGGAAGCTCTAAACCACCAGATTTTTCTAAACCGTTGTGGAAAACGACAGCTAGTATTAGGGGAACATCATATATCCCTAGAAACTTGGCAAAACGAACCAAAACCGAAGAAGAAGAAGAAGAAACGAGCGAGTCGGAATAAGATAGTTGTATTCGTGTGGTGTAATATATGTAATATAGTATGCTTATGCTTTATGATATATGTAAAAATTGCTTGTATTAATAAGTATTTTTTTATGAATCTAACTCTTGTCTATTTTACAGTTTAAAAACACAAAATGGATAGACAACCCAATATTTTAAGAGACCTACCCGGAGGCATGATTGATGAAATCTTGTCTAGAGTCTGTCAGAATTCCTCGGCACAACTATTTAAGGCGAGATCAGTATGTAAGACATTCGAAGAACATTCCAAGAATGCCTTGGTTTATAAAAGTCTTTCGTTCGAAAGATGGGGGATATCACATTGGGAAATCCATAAGTTACGATGTGTTTACTTTGACGCATATATTGCGGGGAACCCAAGTGCTATTTTACGCAACGGGTTAAGAAATTATTTTGACTCAATATATCCGAATATAGGACTTCGTGATTTAGAAAAAGCTGCTAACTTGCAACATAAGAAGCGTGTTATGCTTATGGGTTAGTAATGTTCGCTTCTCACCAAAGTGAGAACAAGAACATCGGGCTACAACTATTAAACAAAACGTTCCCACAAGTAACGGAGTCGGTAATTGGGGTAAGAAATGAGGTTTTTAGGTTATTACGAGACTGTTGGTCATTACGTAACCCTCTTCCCTTTGACGACGTTACAACACGCTGTTTTATCAACGGCCATAATGGTTATGTTCCACAAGACCAAGGATGGGAAGTAGTCCTAGTAAAACCAGAATGCATGACTTGTTTCTGGACGTATGAATTACGTGTATTTATTGCCTTTGCTGAACGACTTATGTACTAGCTAGAATTATCTTCACAACTATCTTGTATCAAAGTTATTGTGTGCTATATTTCATGCTTTATGTAAAATAAGCGGTATTGTAAGTTTGTAAAATATTGTATAAAAGTTTGAGCGCGAAATATTATTATAATCAGTTTTTCATATAAAAATTGTAGTAGTTGAATTGTATATTAGCTAATAAGTATGAACTTAACGGGTAGGTACTACTCGAATTTAAACTTATAAAACGCTAATATGAAGAAAAAGCTTTTATAAATGAGTTCATATTATGCTACGAAATACTATTAACTACTCTTAATATTCTGTATGATTAACTTGTTCCATTTGACTATTTTGAAGGAAATGGCACCGACTACTCGACACACCGTGAATATGAATGAAGAGGAATTCCGTACTTTTCTGGCTTCAAACATAGCCGTAGTACAGGCTGCGCTACATACCAACAATAACCTTGGATCTAGCAGTACAGAAAATCGTGTAGGATGCACCTACAAAGAATTCACTGCTTGCAAACCTTTGGAATTTGATGGAACCGAAGGACCGATCGGATTGAAACGGTGGACCGAGAAGGTCGAATCGGTGTTTGCCATAAGTAAGTGTACTAAAGAGGACAAAGTGAAGTACGCTACGCATACCTTCACAGGTTCTGCGTTAACATGGTGGAATACCTATTTAGAGCAAGTGGGACAAGATGATGCTTACGCACTACCGTGGTCAGCATTCAAGCACTTGATGAACAAGAAGTACCGTCCCAGAACCGAGGTCAATAAGCTCAAGACAGAATTTAGAGGGTTACGAACCCAAGGATTTGATATTACCACGTACGAAAGACAATTCACAGAATTATGCCTATTGTGTCCGGGAGCATTCGAAGATGAGGAAGAGAAGATCAACGCGTTTGTGAAAGGATTACCGGAAAGAATCCAAGAAGATATAAGTTCACACGAGCCCGCCTCCATATAACAGGCATGTAGAATGGCTCACAAACTAGTGAACCAGATTGAGGAAAGAATTAAAGAACAGACGGCTGAAGAGGCCAATGTGAAGCAAGTCAAAAGAAAGTGGGAGGAAAACGGTGATAAGAATCACCAATACAACAACAACAGCAATTACAATAATAATCGCAACAATTATCCCAACAATCGCAACATCAATCACAACTACAACAAACGGCCCAACAACAACAACAACAACAACAACAACAACAACAACAACAACAACAACAACAACAACAACAACAACAACAACAACAACAACAACAACAACAACAACAACAACAACAACAACAACAACAACAACAACAACAACAACAACAACAACAACAACAACAACAGCAACTACAACAATCATCCCAACAACAATACCAACCGCAACAACAACAACAACAACAATCAGAAGCAGCTATGTCAAAGGTGTGAAAAGTATCACTCGGGGTTCTGCACCAAATTTTGCAACAAGTGTAAAAGAAATGGTCATAGCGTGGCGAAGTGTGAGGTCTACGGACTAGGGGTTAACAGAACGAAAGGAACAAATGGTGTTGGAACGAGTAATGGCGGAGCAAGTAGTGTCGGAGCAAGTTATGCCAATGTAGTTTGTTATAAATGTGGAAAACCGGGCCACATTATTAGAAATTGCCCGAATCAGGAGAACACGAATGGACAAGGCCGCGGAAGAGTTTTCAATATTAATGCGGCAGAGGCACAGGAAGACCCGGAGCTTGTTACGGGTACGTTTCTTATTGACAATAAATCTGCTTACGTTTTATTTGATTCGGGTGCGGATAGAAGCTATATGAGTAGAGATTTTTGTGCTAAATTAAGTTGCCCATTGACGCCTTTGGATAGTAAATTTTTACTCGAATTATCAAAAGGTAAATTAATTTCAGCAGATAATATATGTCGGAATCGAGAAATTAAACTTGTTAGCGAAACATTTAAGATTGACTTGATACCAGTAGAGTTAGGGAGTTTTGATGTGATAATCGGTATGGACTGGTTGAGAGAAGTGAAAGCAGAGATCGTTTGTTACAAAAATGCAATTCGCATTATACGAGAAAAAGGAAAACCCTTAATGGTGTACGGAGAAAACAGCAACGCAAAGTTAAATCTTATTAGTAACCCGAAGTCACAAAAACTAATAAGAAAAGGTTGCTATGCTGTTCTAGCGCACGTCGAGAAAGTACAAACTGAAGAAAAGAGCATCAATGATGTTCCCGTCGCAAAAGAATTTCTCGATGTATTTCTGAAAGAATTACTGGGATTACCCCCACATCGATACGTTGAATTTCAAATAGATCTTGTACCAGGAGCTGCACCAATAGCTCGTGCTCCTTACAGACTCGCACCCAGCGAGATGAAAGAACTGCAAAACCAATTACAAGAACTTTTAGAGCGTGGTTTCATTCGACCAAGTACATCACCGTGGGGAGCTCCTGTTTTGTTTGTCAAGAAGAAAGATGGTACATTCAGGTTGTGTATCGACTACCGAGAGTTGAACAAACTTACCATTAAGAACCGCTACCCACTACCGAGAATCGACGACTTATTTGATCAACTACAAGGCTCGTCTGTTTATTCAAAGATTGACTTACGTTCCGGGTATCACCAAATGCGGGTGAAAGAAGATGATATTCCAAAGACTGCTTTCAGAACACGTTACGGTCATTACGAGTTTATGGTCATGCCGTTTGGTTTAACTAATGCACCAGCTGTGTTCATGGACCTTATAAACCGAGTGTGTGGACCATACCTTGACAAGTTTGTCATTGTTTTCATTGATGACATACTTATTTACTCAAAGAATGACCAAGAACACGGTGAACATTTGAGAAAGGTGTTAGAAGTATTGAGGAAGGAAGAACTGTATGCTAAGTTTTCAAAGTGTGCATTTTGGTTGGAAGAAGTTCAATTCCTTGGTCACATAGTGAACAAAGAAGGTATCCAGGTGGACCCGGCAAAGATCGAAACCGTTGAAAAGTGGGAAACCCCAAAAACTCCAAAACACATACGCCAGTTTTAAGGACTAGCTGGTTACTACAGAAGGTTCATCCAAGACTTTTCCAGAATAGCAAAACCCTTGACTGCATTAACGCATAAAGGGAAGAAATTTGAATGGAAGGATGAACAAGAGAAAGCGTTCCAGTTATTGAAGAAAAAGTTAACTACGGCACCTATATTGTCATTGCCTGAAGGGAATGATGATTTTGTGATTTATTGTGACACATCAAAGCAAGGTCTCGGTTGTGTATTAATGCAACGAACGAAAGTGATTGCTTATGCGTCTAGACAATTGAAGATTCATGAACAAAATTATACGATGCATGATTTGGAATTAGGCGCGGTTGTTTTTGCATTAAAGACTTGGAGGCACTACTTATATGGGGTCAAAAGTATTATATATACCGACCACAAAAGTCTTCAACACATATTTAATCAAAAACAACTGAATATGAGGCAGCGTAGGTGGATTGAATTGTTGAATGATTACGACTTTGAGATTCATTACCTCCCGGGGAAGGCAAATGTGGTAGCCGACGCCTTGAGCAGAAAGGACAAAGAACCCATTCGAGTAAAATCTATAAATATAATGATTCACACTAACCTTACTACTCAAATAAAGGAGGCGCAACAAGGAGTTTAAAAAGAGGGAAATTTAAAGGATGAAATACCCAAAGGATCGGAGAAGCATCTTAATATTCGGGAAGACGGAACCCGGTATAGGGCTGAAAGGATTTGGGTATCAAAATTTGGAGATATGAGAGAAATGGTACTTAGAGAAGCTCATAAAACCAGATACTCAATACATCCTGGAACGGGGAAGATGTACAAGGATCTCAAGAAACATTTTTGGTAGCCGGGTATGAAAGCCGATGTTGCTAAATACGTAGGAGAATGTTTGACGTGTTCTAAGGTCAAAGCTGAGCATCAGAAACCATCAGGTCTATTACAACAACCTGAAATCCCGGAATGGAAATGGGAAAACATTACCATGGATTTCATTACTAAATTGCCAAGGACTGCAAGTGGTTATGATACTATTTGGGTAATAGTTGATCGTCTCACCAAGTCAGCACACTTCCTGCCAATAAGAGAAGATGACAAGATGGAGAAGTTAGCACGACTGTATTTGAAGGAAGTCGTCTCCAGACATGGAATACCAATCTCTATTATCTCTGATAGGGATGGCAGATTTATTTCAAGATTCTGGCAGACATTACAGCAAGCATTGGGAACTCGTCTAGACATGAGTACTGCCTATCATCCACAAACTGATGGGCAGAGCGAATGGACGATACAAATGCTTGAAGACATGCTACGAGCTTGTGTTATTGATTTCGGAAACAGTTGGGATCGACATCTACCGTTAGCAGAATTTTCCTACAACAACAGCTACCATTCAAGCATTGAGATGGCACCGTTTGAAGCACTTTATGGTAGAAAGTGCAGGTCTCCGATTTGTTGGAGTGAATTGGGGGATAGACAGATTACGGGTCCGGAGATAATACAAGAAACTACCGAGAAAATCATCCAAATTCAACAAAGATTGAAAACCGCCCAGAGTCGACAAAAGAGCTACGCGGACAGTAAAAGAAAAGATATAGAGTTTGAAATTGGAGAAATGGTCATGCTTAAGGTTTCACCTTGGAAAGGCGTTGTTCGATTTGGTAAACGAGGGAAATTAAATCCAAGGTATATTGGACCATTCAAGATTATAGATCGTGTCGGACCAGTAGCTTACCAACTTGAGCTACCTCAACAACTCACGGCTGTACATAACACTTTCCACGTCTCAAATTTGAAGAAATGTTTTGCTAAAGAAGATCTCACTATTCCGTTGGACAAAATCCAAATCAATGAAAAACTTCAATTCATTGAAGAACCCGTCGAAATAATGGATCGTGAGGTTAAGAGACTTAAACAAAACAAGATACCGATTGTTAAGGTTCGATGGAATGCTCGTAGAGGACCCGAGTTCACCTGGGAGCGTGAAGATCAGATGAAGAAGAAATACCCGCATTTATTTCCAGAAGATACGTCAACACCTCCAACTGCTTAAAATTTCGGGACGAAATTTATTTAACGGGTAGGTACTGTAGTGACCCGAACTTTTCCATGTTTATATATATATTAAATGAAATTGTTATTTACATGATTAAGTGTTTCCAACATGTTAAGCAATCAAACTTGTTAAGACTTGATTAATTGAAATAGGTTTCATGTAGACAATTGACCACCCAAGTTGACCGGTGATTCACGAACGTTAAAAACTTGTAAAAACTATACGATGACATATATATGGTTATATATATAGTTAACATGATTTTACTATAAGTATGTATCTCATTAGGTATTTTAAAAATGAGTTATATACATAAAAATGAGACTATTAATTTAAGAAACTCGAAAACGATATATATAACGATTATCGTTATAACAACGTCTTACTAGGTACATATGAATCATATTAAGATATTGATACACTTGGTTAATTATGTTAAATGATAAGTAAATATATTATTAAGTGTATTAACAATGAAATACATATGTAAAAATAAGACTACTAACTTAATGATTTCGAAACGAGACATATATGTAACGATTATCGTTGTAACGACATTTAACTGTATATATATCATACTAAGATATATTATATATCATAATATCATGATAATATAACAATTTAACATCTCATTTGTTATAATAAACAATGGGTTAATAACATTCAACAAGATCGTTAACCTAAAGGTTTCAAAACAACATTTACATGTAACGACTGACGATGACTTAACGACTTAGTTAAAATGTATATACATGTAGTGTTTTAATATGTATTCATACACTTTTGAAAGACTTCAATACACTTATCAAAATACTTCTACTTAACAAAAATGCTTACAATTACATCCTCGTTCAGTTTCATCAATAATTCTACTCGTATGCACCCGTATTCGTACTCGTACAATACACAGCTTTTAGATGTATGTACTATTGGTATATACACTCCAATGATCAGCTCTTAGTAGCCCATGTGAGTCACCTAACACATGTGGGAACCATCATTTGGCAACTAGCATGAAATATCTCATAAAATTACAAAAATATGAGTAATCATTCATGACTTATTTACATGAAAACAAAATTACATATCCTTTATATCTAATCCATACACCAACGACCAAAAACACCTACAAACACTTTCATTCTTCAATTTTCTTCATCTAATTGATCTCTCTCAAGTTCTATCTTCAAGTTCTAAGTGTTCTTCATAAATTCCAAAAGTTCTAGTTTCATAAAATCAAGAATACTTCCAAGATTGCAAGTTTACTTCCAAGTTTTCTAAATCCATTCCAAGTAATCATCCAAGATCAAGAAACCTTTGTTACTTACAGTAGGTTATCTTTCTAATACAAGGTAATAATCATATTCAAACTTTAATTCAATTTCTATAACCATAACAATCTTATTTCGAGTGGAAATCTTACTTGAAATTGTTTTCGTGTCATGATTCTGCTTCAAGAACTTTCAAGCCATCCAAGGATCCTTTGAAGCTAGATCTATTTTTCTCATTTCCAGTAGGTTTATCCAAGGAAATTGAGGTAGTAATGATGTTCATAACATCATTCGATTCATACATATAAAGCTATCTTATTCGAAGGTTTAAACTTGTAATCACTAGAACATAGTTTAGTTAATTCTAAACTTGTTCGCAAATAAAAGTTAATCCTTCTAACTTGACTTTTAAAATCAACTAAACACATGTTCTATATCTATATGATATGCTAACTTAATGATTTAAAACCTGGAAACACGAAAAATACCGTAAAACCGGATTTACGCCGTCGTAGTAACACCGCGGGCTATTTTGGGTTAGTTAATTAAAAACTATGATAAACTTTGATTTAAAAGTTGTTATTCTGGGAAAATGATTTTTATTATTAACATGAAACTATATCCAAAAATTATGGTTAAACTCAAAGTGGAAGTATGTTTTCTAAAATGGTCATCTAGACGTCGTTCTTTCGACTGAAATGACTACCTTTACAAAAATGACTTGTAACTTATTTTTCTGACTATAAAACTATACTTTTTCTATTTAGATTCATAAAATAGAGTTCAAAGTGAAACCATAGCAATTTGATTCACTCAAAACGGATTTAAAATGAAGAAGTTATGTGTAAAACAAGATTGGATAATTTTTCTCATTTTACCTACGTGAAAATTGGTAACAAATCTATTCCAACCATAACTTAATCAACTTGTATTGTATATTATGTAATCTTGAGATACCATAGACACGTATACAATATTTCGACCTATCATGTCGACACATCTATATATATTTCGGAACAACCATAGACACTCTATATGTGAATGTTGGAGTTAGCTATACAGGGTTGAGGTTGATTTCAAAATATATATAGTTTGAGTTGTGATCAATACTGAGATACGTATACACTAGGTCGTGGATTGATTCAAGATAATATTTATCGATTTATTTCTGTACATCTTGTAGTGACCCGAACTTTTCCATGTTTATATATATTAATTGAGATTGATATTTACATGATTAAATGTTTCCAACATGTTAAGCAATCAAACTTGTTAAGACTTGATTAATTGAAATATGTTTCATATAGACAATTGACCACCCAAGTTGACCGGCGATTCACGAACGTTAAAACTTGTAAAAACGACATGACGATATATATATGGATATACATATGGTTAACATGAGATTATGATAAGTAAGTATCTCCATAAGTATATTAACAATGAGTTATATACATAGAAACAAGACTACTAACTTAAGGATTTCGAAACGAGACATATATGTAACGATTATCGTTGTAACGACATTTAAATGTATATATATCATATTAAGATATATTAATATATCATAATACCATGATAATATAATAATTTAACATCTCATTAGATATAATAAACAATGGGTTAACAACATTAATTGAGATCGTTAACTTAAAGGTTTCAAAACAACACTTACATGTAACGACTAACGATGACTTAACGACTCAGTTAAAATGTATATACATGTAGTGTATTTAGATGTATTAAAATACTTTTGGAAGACTTCAAGACATATATCAAAACACTCATACTTAACGAAAATGGTTACAGTTACTTTCCCATTCTTTTCTTTCATCAAGAATTCTAGTCGTATTCTTACCCGTATTATACACAGCTTCAAAACGTACTTACTATGGGTATATACCAATAGGAACTAGCATGGGATTTCACTCTTGATTATGTCATGTATGACTAATCAATTTTAACTTCTACCATGAGCTAGTCAACTAACTAGAACTCCTTTTAACCCCACTCACCACTCACCAATTACCACTCATCATTCACTCCATTTCACTTCCAATTCTCTTTCTAATTCTCTCTCAACACACACACACTATTATGAACATATTTTTCCAGTAGTTAATCATCATCTTCATCAAAAATCACTTCAAGAATCAAGCTATAATCATCATAGGAAGAACACTTCAAGAACACTTCAAAAATCCCTTCAAGTTTACTAATTTACTTCCAAGCTTTCTAATCCATTCCAAGTAATCATCTAAGATCAAGAAACCTTTGTTATATATAGTAGGTTATCTTTCTTATTCAAGGTAATATTCATATTCAAACTTTGATTCAATTTCTATAACTATAAACTATCTTAATTCGAGTAAAAATCTTACTTGAACTTTTTTTTGTGTCATGATCCTACTTCAAGAACTTTCAAGCCATCCAAGATCCTTTGAAGCTAGATCATTTCTTGTCACTTCCAGTAGGTTTACCTACTAAACTTGAGGTAGTAATGATGTTCATAACATCATTCGATTCATATATATAAAACTATCTTATTCGAAGGTTTAAACTCGTAATCACTAGAACATAGTTTAGTTAATTCTAAACTTGTTCGCAAACAAAAGTTAATCCTTCTAACTTGACTTTTAAAATTAACTAAACACATGTTCTATATCTATATGATATGCTAACTTAATGATTTAAAACCTGAAAACACGAAAAATTCCGTAAAACCGGATTTACGCCGTCGTAGTAACACCGCGGGCTGTTTTGGGTTAGTTAATTAAAAACTATGATAAACTTTGATTTAAAAGTTGTTATTCTGAGAAAATTATTTTTATTATGAACATGAAACTATATCCAAAAATTATGGTTAAACTCAAAGTGGAAGTATGTTTTCTAAAATGGTCATCTAGACGTCGTTCTTTCGACTGAAATGACTACCTTTACAAAAACGACTTGTAACTTATTTTTCCGACTATAAACCTATACTTTTTCTGTTTAGATTCATAAAATAGAGTTCAATATGAAACCATAGCAATTCGATTCACTCAAAACGGATTTAAAATGAAGAAGTTATGGGTAAAACAAGATTGGATAATTTTTCTCATTTTAGCTACGTGAAAATTGGTAACAAATCTATTCCAACCATAACTTAATCAACTTGTATTGTATATTATGTTATCTTGAGATACCATAGACACGTATACAATGTTTCGACCTATCATGTCGACACATCTATATATATTTCAGAACAACCATAGACACTCTATATGTGAATGTTGGAGTTAGCTATACAGGGTTGAGGTTGATTCCAAAATATGTATAGTTTGAGTTGTGATCAATACTGAGATACGTATACACTGGGTCGTGGATTGATTCAAGATAATATTTATCGATTTATTTCTGTACATCTAACTGTGGACAACTAGCTGTAGGTTACTAACGAGGACAGCTGACTTAATAAACTTAAAACATCAAAATATATTAAAAGTGTTGTAAATATATTTTGAACATACTTTGATATATATGTATATATTGTTATAGGTTCGTGAATCAACCAGTGGCCAAGTCTTACTTCCCGAAGAAGTAAAAAAAAAATCTGTGAAAGTGAGTTATAGTCCCACTTTTAAAATCTAATATTTTTGGGATGAGAATACATGCAGGTTTTATAAATGATTTACAAAATAGACACAAGTACGTGAAACTACATTCTATGGTTGAATTATCGAAATCGAATATGCCCCTTTTTATTTAGTCTGGTAATCTAAGAATTAGGGAACAGACACCCTAATTGACGCGAATCCTAAAGATAGATCTATTGGGCCTAACAAACCCCATCCAAAGTACCGGATGCTTTAGTACTTCGAAATTTATATCATATCCGAAGGGTGTCCCGGAATGATGGGGATATTCTTATATATGCATCTTGTTAATGTCGGTTACCAGGTGTTCACCATATGAATGATTTTTATCTCTATGTATGGGATGTGTATTGAAATATGAAATCTTGTGGTCTATTGTTACGATTTGATATATATAGGTTAAACCTATAACTCACCAACATTTTTGTTGACGTTTAAAGCATGTTTATTCTCAGGTGAATATTAAGAGCTTCCGCTGTCGCATACTTAAATAAGGACGAGATTTGGAGTCCATGCTTGTATGATATTGTGTAAAAACTGCATTCAAGAAACTTATTTTGTTGTAACATATTTGTATTGTAAACCATTATGTAATGGTCGTGTGTAAACAGGATATTTTAGATTATCATTATTTGATAATCTACGTAAAGCTTTTTAAACCTTTAATGATGAAATAAAGGTTATGGTTTGTTTTAAAATGAATGCAGTCTTTGAAAAACGTCTCATATAGAGGTCAAAACCTCGCAACGAAATCAATTAATATGGAACGTTTTTAATCAATAAGAACGGGACATTTCAGTTGGTATCAGAGCGTTGGTCTTAGAGAACCAGAATTTTGCATTAGTGTGTCTTATCGAGTTTGTTAGGATGCATTAGTGAGTCTGGACTTCGACCGTGTTTACTTGAAAAATGATTGCTTAACAAATTTTGTTGGAAACTATATATTTTTAACATGTGAATATTATGTGATATATTAATCTCTTAACGCGTTTGATATTATGTGATAGATGTCTACCTCTAGAACAAGTCCCATTGACTCACCTAATAATAATGAAGAGTCAAATGTAAATTGGAATAATTCGTGGACTGATTCACAAGTTATCGAAGAGGAACCGGAAGAAGAGTCGGAACCGGAAGAAGAATCGGAACCGGAAGCAGAATCGGAACCGGATGAAGAAATAGAACCGGTGGGGGAAATAATAAAATGGTTAAGTAAAAGAAAATCCTCAACCAACCGACCAAGGTTAATTATGGTCAATGGTGTTTCCGCCAAGGAAGCAAAATATTTGGAGGATTACCAATTCTCCGATGAATCGGATTCCGACGAGAATTCCGAAGATGTTATAGAAATTACCCCAACTGAATTTAAAAAGGCAAAAGAAAATAATAAGGAAAAGGGCATAAAAATAGAGAAATCTAATTCCAACCCCGATGAACTTTATATGTATCGTCAACCCCCGAAGTCCTTAAGTTGTAACAATGACCCGGGAACCTCTAAACCACCAGGTTTTTCTAAACCAATGTGGATAACGACGGCTCGTATTAGGGGAACATCATATATCCCTAGAAACTTGGCAAAACGAACCAAAACCGAAGAAGAAGAAACAAGCGAGTCGGAATAAGATAGTTGTATTCATGTGGTGTAATATAAGTAATATAGTGTGCTTATGCTTTATGATATATGTAAAAATTGCTTGTATTAATAAGTATTTTTTTTATGAATCTAACTCTTGTCTATTTTACAGTATAAAAATACAAAATGGATAGACAACCCAATATTTTAAGAGACCTACCCGGATGATTGATGAAATCTTGTCTAGAGTCGGTCAGAATTCTTCGGCACAACTATTTAAGCCGAGATCAGTTTGTAAGACATTCGAAGAACGTTCCAAGAATGCCTTGGTTTATAAAAGGCTTTCATTCGAAAGATGGGGGATATCACATTGGGAAATCCATAAGTTACGATGTGTTTACTTTGACGCATATATTGCGGGGAACCCAAATGCTATTTTACGCAATGGGTTAAGAAATTATTTTGACTCAATATATCCGAATATTGGACTTCGTGATTTAGAAAAAGCGGCTAACATGCAACATAAAGAAGCATGTTATGCTTACGGATTAGTAATGTTCGCTTCTCACCAAAGTGAGAACAAGAACATCGGGCTACAACTATTAAACAAAACGTTCCCACAAGTGACGGAGTCGGTAATTGGGGTAAGAAATGAGGTTTTTAGATTGTTACGGGACTGTTGGACATTACGTAACCCTCGTCCCTTTGACGACGTTACAACACGTTGTCTTATCAACGGCCATAACGGTTATGTTCCACAAGACCAAGGATGGGAAGTAGTCCTAGTAAAACCAGAATGCATGACTTGTTTCTGGACGTATGAATTACGTGTCTTTATTGCCTTTGTTGAACGACTTGTGTACTAGCTAGAATTATCTTCACAACTATCTTGTATCAAAGTTATTGTGTGCTATATTTCTTGCTTTATGTAAAATAAGCAGTATTGTAAGTTTGTAAAATATTGTATAAAAGTTTGAACGCGAAATATTATTATAATCAGTTTTTCATATAGAATTGTAGTAGTTGAATTGTATATTAGCTACCAAGTATGAACTTAACGGGTAGGTACTACCCGAATTTAAACTTATAAAACGCTAATATGAAGAAAAAGCTTTTATAAATGAGTTCATATTATGCTACGAAATACTATTAACTACTCTTAATATTCTGTATGATTAACTTGTTCCATTTGACTATTTTGAAGGAAATGGCACCGACTACTCGACACACCGTGAATATGAATGAAGAGGAATTCCGTACTTTTCTAGCTTCAAACATAGCTGCAGTACAGGCTGCGCTACATACCAACAATAACCTTGGATCTAGCAGTACAGGAAATCGTGTAGGATGCACCTACAAAGAATTCACTGCCTGCAAACCTTTGGAATTTGATGGAACTGAAGGACCGATCGGATTGAAACGGTGGACCGAGAAGGTCGAATCGGTGTTTGCCATAAGTAAGTGTACTGAAGAGGACAAAGTAAAGTATGCTACGCATACCTTCACAGGTTCTGCGTTAACATGGTGGAATACCTATCTAGAGCAAGTGGGACAAGATGATGCGTACGCACTACCGTGGTCAGCATTCAAGCACTTGATGAACGAGAAGTACCATCCCAGAACCGAGGTCAATAAGCTCAAGACAGAACTTAGAGGGTTACGAACCCAAGGATTTGATATTACCACGTACGAAAGACGATTCACAGAATTGTGCCTATTGTGTCCGGGAGCATTCGAAGATGAGGAAGAGAAGATCGACGCGTTTGTGAAAGGATTACCGGAAAGAATCCAAGAAGATATAAGTTCACACGAGCCCGCCTCCATACAACAGGCATGTAGAATGGCTCACAAACTAGTGAACCAGATTGAGGAAAGAATTAAAGAACAGACGGCTGAAGAGGCCAATGTGAAGCAAGTCAAAAGAAAGTGGGAGGAAAACGGTGATAAGAATCACCAATACAACAACAACAGCAATTACAACAATAATCGCAACAATTATCCCAACAATCGCAACATCAATCGCAACTACAACAAACGGCCCAACAACAACAACAACAACAACAACAACAACTACAACAATCATCCCAACAACAATAATAACCGCAACAACAACAACAATCAGAAGCAGCTATGCCAAAGGTGTGAAAAGTATCACTCGGGGTTCTGCACCAAATTTTGCAACAAGTGTAAAAGAAATGGTCATAGCGCGGCGAAGTGTGAGGTCTACGGACCAGGGGTTAATAGAACGAAAGGAACAAATGGTGTCGGAACGAGTAATGGCGGAGCAAGTAGTGCCGGAGCAAGTTATGCCAATGTAGTTTGTTATAAATGTGGAAAACCGGGCCACATAATTAGAAATTGCCCGAACCAGGAGAACACGAATGGACAAGGCCGCGGAAGAGTTTTCAATATTAATGCGGCAGAGGCACAAGAAGACCCGAAGCTTATTACGGGTACGTTTCTTATTGACAATAAATCTGCTTACGTTTTATTTGATTCGGGTGCGGATAGAAGCTATATGAGTAGAGATTTTTGTGCTAAATTAAGTTGTCCATTGACGCCTTTGGATAGTAAATTTTTACTCGAATTAGCAAATGGTAAATTAATTTCAGCAGATAATATATGTCGGAATCGAGAAATTAAACTGGTTAGCGAAACATTTAAGATTGACTTGATACCAGTAGAGTTAGGGAGTTTTGATGTGATAATCGGTATGGACTGGTTGAAAGAAGTGAAAGCAGAGATCGTTTGTTACAAAAATGCAATTCGCATTATACGAGAAAAGGGAAAACCCTTAATGGTGTACGGAGAAAAGGGCAACACGAAGCTACATCTTATTAGTAATTTGAAGGCACAAAAACTAATAAGAAAAGGTTGCTATGCTGTTCTAGCACACGTCGAGAAAGTACAAACTGAAGAAAAGAGCATCAATGATGTTCCCATGGCAAAAGAATTTCCCGATGTATTTCCGAAAGAATTACCGGGATTACCCCCACATCGATCCGTTGAATTTCAAATAGATCTTGTACCAGGAGCTGCACCAATAGCTCGTGCTCCTTACAGACTCGCACCCAGCGAGATGAAAGAACTGTAAAGCCAATTACAAGAACTTTTAGAGCGTGGTTTCATTCGTCCAAGCACATCACCGTGGGGAGCTCCTGTTTTGTTTGTCAAGAAGAAAGATGGTACATTCAGGTTATGTATCGACTACCGAGAGTTGAACAAACTTACCATCAAGAACCGCTACCCACTACCGAGAATCGATGACTTATTTGATCAACTACAAGGCTCGTCTGTTTATTCAAAGATTGACTTACGTTCCGGGTATCATCAAATGCGGGTGAAAGAAGATGATATTCCAAAGACTGCTTTCAGAACACGTTACGGTCATTACGAGTTTATGGTCATGCCATTTGGTTTAACTAATGCACCAGCTGTGTTCATGGACCTTATGAACCGAGTGTGTGGACCATACCTTGACAAGTTTGTCATTGTTTTCATTGATGACATACTTATTTACTCAAAGAATGACCAAGAACACGGTGAACATTTGAGAAAGGTGTTAGAAGTATTGAGGAAGGAAGAATTGTACGCTAAGTTTTCAAAGTGTGCATTTTGGTTGGAAGAAGTTCAATTCCTCGGTCACATAGTGAACAAAGAAGGTATTAAGGTGGATCCGGCAAAGATAGAAACTGTTGAAAAGTGGGAAACCCCAAAAACTCTGAAACACATACGCCAGTTTTTAGGACTAGCTGGTTACTCAGAAGGTTCATCCAAGACTTTTCCAGAATAGCAAAACCCTTGACTGCATTAACGCATAAAGAGAAGAAATTTGAATGGAATGATGAACAAGAGAAAGCGTTTCAGTTATTGAAGAAAAAGCTAACTACGGCACCTATATTGTCATTGCCTGAAGGGAATGATGATTTTGTGATTTATTGTGACGCATCAAAGCAAGGTCTCGGTTGTGTATTAATGCAACGAACGAAGGTGATTGCTTATGCGTCTAGACAATTGAAGATTCACGAACAAAATTATACGACGCATGATTTGGAATTAGGCGCGGTTGTTTTTGCATTAAAGACTTGGAGCCACTACTTATATGGGGTCAAAAGTATTATATATACCGACCACAAAAGTATTCAACACATATTTAATCAGAAACAACTGAATATGAGGCAGCGTAGGTGGATTGAATTGTTGAATGATTACGACTTTGAGATTCGTTACCACCCGGGAAAGGCAAATGTGGTAGCCGATGCCTTGAGCAGGAAGGACAGAGAACCCATTCGAGTAAAATCTATGAATATAATGATTCATAATAACGTTACTACTCAAATAAAGGAGGCGCAACAAGGAGTTTTAAAAGAGGGAAATTTAAAGGATGAAATACCCAAAGGATCGGAGAAGCATCTTAATATTCGGGAAGACGGAACCCGGTATAGGGCTGAAAGGATTTGGGTACCAAAATTTGGAGATATGAGAGAAATGGTACTTAGAGAAGCTCATAAAACCAGATACTCAATACATCCTGAAACGGGGAAGATGTACAAGGATCTCAAGAAACATTTTTGGTGGCCGGGTATGAAAGCCGATGTTGCTAAATACGTAGGAGAATGTTTGACGTGTTCTAAGGTCAAAGCTGAGCATCAGAAACCATCAGGTCTATTACAACAACCTGAAATCCCGGAATGGAAATGGGAAAACATTACCATGGATTTCATTACTAAATTGCCAAGGACTGCAAGTGGTTATGATACTATTTGGGTAATAGTTGATCGTCTCACCAAGTCAGCACACTTCCTGCCAATAAGAGAAGATGACAAGATGGAGAAGTTAGCACGACTGTATTTGAAGGAAGTCATCTCCAGACATGGAATACCAATCTCTATTATCTCTGATAGGGATGGCAGATTTATTTCAAGATTCTGGCAGACATTACAGCAAGCATTAGGAACTCGTCTAGACATGAGTACTGCCTATCATCCACAAACTGATGGGCAGAGTATATTAACAATGAGTTATATACATATAAACAAGACTACTAACTTAAGGATTTCGAAACGAGACATATATGTAACGATTATCGTTGTAACGACATTTAAATGTATATATATCATATTAAGATATATTAATATATCATAATATCATGATAATATAATAATTTAACATCTCATTAGATATAATAAACAATGGGTTAACAACGTTAATTGAGATCGTTAACTTAAAGGTTTCAAAACAACACTTACATGTAACGACTAACGATGACTTAACGACTCAGTTAAAATGTATATACATGTAGTGTATTTAGATGTATTAAAATACTTTTGGAAGACTTCAAGACATATATCAAAACACTCATACTTAACAAAAATGGTTACAGTTACTTTCCCATTCTTTTCTTTCATCAAGAATTCTAGTCGTATTCTTACCCGTATTATACACAGCTTCAAAACGTACTTACTATGGGTATATACCAATAGGAACTAGCATGGGATTCCACTCTTGATTATATCATGTATGACTAATCAATTTTAACTTCTACCATGAGCTAGTCAACTAACTAGAACTCCTTTTAACCCCACTCACCACTCACCAATTACCACTCATCATTCACTCCATTTCACTTCCAATTCTCTTTCTAATTCTCTCTCAACACACACACACACACACTATTATGAATGTATTTTTCCAGTAGTTAATCATCATCTTCATCAAAAATCACTTCAAGAATCAAGCTATAATCATCATAGGAAGAACACTTCAAGAACACTTCAAAAATCCCTTCAAGTTTACTAATTTACTTCCAAGCTTTCTAATCCATTCCAAGTAATCATCTAAGATCAAGAAACCTTGGTTATATATAGTAGGTTATCTTTCTTATTCAAGGTAATATTCATATTCAAACTTTGATTCAATTTCTATAACTATAAACTATCTTAATTCGAGTAAAAATCTTACTTGAACTTGTTTTTGTGTCATGATCCTACTTCAAGAACTTTCAAGCCATCCAAGATCCTTTGAAGCTAGATCATTTCTTGTCACTTCCAGTAGGTTTACCTACTAAACTTGAGGTAGTAATGATGTTCATAACATCATTCGATTCATATATATAAAACTATCTTATTCGAAGGTTTAAACTCGTAATCACTAGAACATAGTTTAGTTAATTCTAAACTTGTTCGCAAACAAAAGTTAATCCTTCTAAATTGACTTTTAAAATTAACTAAACACATGTTCTATATCTATATGATAT
This sequence comes from Rutidosis leptorrhynchoides, assembly GCF_046630445.1. Classification (NCBI taxonomy): domain Eukaryota; kingdom Viridiplantae; phylum Streptophyta; class Magnoliopsida; order Asterales; family Asteraceae; genus Rutidosis; species Rutidosis leptorrhynchoides. The sequence goes on from NC_092339.1 coordinate 299,960,189, forward strand.
GCTAACTTAATGATTTAAAACCTGGAAACACGAAAAATACCGTAAAACCGGATTTACGCCGTCGTAGTAACACCGCGGGCTGTTTTGGGTTAGTTAATTAAAAACTATGATAAACTTTGATTTAAAAGTTGTTATTCTGAGAAAATGATTTTTATTATGAACATGAAACTATATCCAAAAATTATGGTTAAACTCAAAGTGGAAGTATGTTTTCTAAAATGGTCATCTAGACGTCGTTCTTTCGACTGAAATGACTACCTTTACAAAAACGACTTGTAACTTATTTTTCCGACTATAAACCTATACTTTTTCTGTTTAGATTCATAAAATAGAGTTCAATATGAAACCATAGCAATTCGATTCACTCAAAACGGATTTAAAATGAAGAAGTTATGGGTAAAACAAGATTGGATAATTTTTCTCATTTTAGCTACGTGAAAATTGGTAACAAATCTATTCCAACCATAACTTAATCAACTTGTATTGTATATTATGTTATCTTGAGATACCATAGACACGTATACAATGTTTCGACCTATCATGTAGACACATCTATATATATTTCAGAACAACCATAGACACTCTATATGTGAATGTTGGAGTTAGCTATACAGGGTTGAGGTTGATTCCAAAATATGTATAGTTTGAGTTGTGATCAATACTGAGATACGTATACACTGGGTCGTGGATTGATTCAAGATAATATTTATCGATTTATTTCTGTACATCTAACTGTGGACAACTAGCTGTAGGTTACTAACGAGGACAGCTGACTTAATAAACTTAAAACATCAAAATATATTAAAAGTGTTGTAAATATATTTTGAACATACTTTGATATATATGTATATATTGTTATAGGTTCGTGAATCAACCAGTGGCCAAGTCTTACTTCCTGACGAAGTAAAAAAAAATCTGTAAAAGTGAGTTATAGTCCCACTTTTAAAATCTAATATTTTTGGGATGAGAATACATGCAGGTTTTATAAATGATTTACAAAATAGACACAAGTACGTGAAACTACATTCTATGGTTGAATTATCGAAATCGAATATGCCCCTTTTTATTTAGTCTGGTAATCTAAGAATTAGGGAACAGACACCCTAATTGACGCGAATCCTAAAGATAGATCTATTGGGCCTAACAAACCCCATCCAAAGTACCGGATGCTTTAGTACTTTGAAATTTATATCATATCCGAAGGGTGTCCCGGAATGATGGGGATATTCTTATATATGCATCTTGTTAATGTCGGTTACCAGGTGTTCACCATATGAATGATTTTTATCTCTATGTATGGGATGTGTATTGAAATATGAAATCTTGTTGTCTATTGTTACGATTTGATATATATAGGTTAAACCTATAACTCACCAACATTTTTGTTGACGTTTAAAGCATGTTTATTCTCAGGTGAATATTAAGAGCTTCCGCTGTCGCATACTTAAATAAGGACGAGATTTGGAGTCCATGCTTGTATGATATTGTGTAAAAACTGCATTCAAGAAACTTATTTTGTTGTAACATATTTGTATTGTAAACCATTATGTAATGGTCGTGTGTAAACAGGATATTTTAGATTATCATTATTTGATAATATACGTAAAGCTTTTTAAACCTTTAATGATGAAATAAAGGTTATGGTTTGTTTTAAAATGAATGCAGTCTTTGAAAAACGTCTCATATAGAGGTCAAAACCTCGCAACGAAATCAATTAATATGGAACGTTTTTAATCAATAAGAATGGGACATTTCACATCTAACTGTGGACAACTAGTTGTAGGTTACTAACGAGGACAGCTGACTTAATAAACTTAAAATATCAAAATATATTAAAAGTGTTGTAAATATATTTTGAACATACTTTGATATATATGTATATATTGTTATAGGTTCGTGAATCAACCAGTGGCCAAGTCTTACTTCCCGACGAAGTAAAAATCTGTGAAAGTGAGTTATAGTCCCACTTTTAAAATCTAATATTTTTGGGATGAGAATACATGCAGGTTTTATAAATGATTTACAAAATAGACACAAGTACGTGAAACTACATTCTATGGTTGAATTATCGAAATCGAATATGCCCCTTTTTATTAAGTCTGGTAATCTAAGAATTAGGGAACAGACACCCTAATTGACGCGAATCCTAAAGATAGATCTATTGGGCCTAACAAACCCCATCCAAAGTACCGGATGCTTTAGTACTTCGAAATTTATATCATATCCGAAGGGTGTCCCGGAATGATGGGGATATTCTTATATATGCATCTTGTTAATGTCGGTTACCACGTGTTCACCGTATAAATGATTTTTATCTCTATGTATGGGATGTGTATTGAAATATGAAATCTTGTAGTCTATTGTTACGATTTGATATATATAGGTTAAACCTATAACTCACCAACATTTTTGTTGACGTTTAAAGCATGTTTATTCTCAGGTGAATACTAAAAGCTTCCGCTGTTGCATACTAAAATAAGGACAAGATTTGGAGTCCATGTTTGTAGGATATTGTGTAAAAACTGCATTCAATAAACTGATTTCGATGTAACATATTTGTATTGTAAACCATTATGTAATGGTCGTGTGTAAACAGTATATTTTAGATTATCATTATTTGATAATCTACGTAAAGCTTTTTAAACCTTTATTTATGAAATAAAGGTTATGGTTTGTTTTAAAAATGAATGCAGTCTTTAAAAAACGTCTCATATAGAGGTCAAAACCTCGCAACGAAATCAATTAATATGGAACGTTTTTAATCAATAAGAACGGGACATTTCAGCATTCGATCGTTGAGTTTATCAAGATTATTACTAGATCAACTATAGTTGGATATATTATGAAATGGTATGCATGCCGTCAACTTTCGATGTAAAGAAAGTTTGTCTTTTAAAAACGAATGCAATGTTGGTAAAATGTATCATATAGAGGTCAAATACCTCGCGATGTAATCAACTTTTGTGAATCGTTTATAATGTATATGAACGGGTCCTTTCAGCCCAGCAGCAACCTTTTATTACTAAAAAGAAAATTAATGTCGTGGCCTAGTTTCGAACCTAAGACCTCCTGTTTCCCAAGCATACTTCCATACCATTCCTCTATCTTTATTTTTCTGTTATAGTAAGGATCTTATATTCATTTTAACATGTACTATTTTTCTTCTTCTTCAAAACCCAGAACTATTCATCATCATCAAACTCGTCGTCTATGTCTTCATCTATATTTTTATCTATATCATTATCTATTTCATCCTAGTAAGAACATCACATTTAATTAATCATCATCATCGATACCCTTATATAATACTATTTATCTTCTTCTTCTTATAGCATCCACCATCTTCACATCGAGTATCTCACTGTATCATCTTTACAACAACAAATAGAAACACGCGTAGTATGAACAGCTGCATATTGTAGCTGCAACAGCAATAATATACCGCAGTGTGTAACAGTAGCATGCAGGTGGCGTTTATGGTGATCTCGCTCGAAAACAGAAGGATAATATCAGCCGTGTAGTAATAGATAGTTCAAAGGTGTTTGCAGGCTGTGGGTAGCAGTTTATGGGCTGAACCGAGAAAGAAAGACAGTAGCGTAGCAGCAGGGGTAGTCGTGATTTTTGCAGAAGAGAGAGAGAGGGAAGAGAGAGAGAGGGGTAGAAAGAAGACGGTGGTGGCAATTGTAGAAGAGTGTCCGGGTGTGGTGACAGCTCGTGGTGATCTTCAAGGTGATGGGATGGTGTTTGGAGTTCTTGTTGAACCGAGTAAAGGTGGCGGCAGTGTTGGTTGTCGATGGTTGCAAAAACAATAGTACGATCATGGTGGTGGTGGAAGGTGTAGAGTGAAAATGGTTATCTAAGGTGATGGTGGTCGTGACCATAGTGATGGTGGCAGATGGGTGTGATGGAAGGTGGTGGGTTGTGGATAGTCACGGTAGTGATTAGCAGAGATGAGAAAGATTTAGTGATCGTACAAGTATATGTATCTCTTCTATCCATCTAATATGATTATGTATATGTTTATAGAAAGTTACATAAAGTAGAAACTCAAACAGTAATATAATTAATATAATAATAATAATCAATCATAAACAGAAAACGTGCAAGGAATGAATCAAAAAGAAACAGTACAGCAGCCTCACTTTTGTTTTTAATCTACCGACAGTTTTCATGGACTGTGTATCGTCCGAAACCAGTGGCGAATAAAAGTGTTCAGAAAAATCTCATATTTTTAAATTAACTATATTTATTTATTTTGGTCATTATGGTATAAAATTCGATCACTATTTAAAATGTATTTTTATAAAAACGAATTTTAATAAAAGTAAACTAAATTTTTTTTTTATATATATTAGCGTTGCGCTTTCGGCTTTTAAGAGATTCCCCGGCAGCGGCGCCAAAAATACTTTGATGTTAAAGCTAAGGGGTATAAAATATTATTAAATTTTACAAGAAAATACTATTAAATACGATACATTTTTACACAAGATATTTATTTATTTATAGAATGGATATACTTAAACCTTGCTACAACACTTATAGGCAGTGTACCTAATCATACAGTAGTGTAGTTTTTAGTAAGTCCGGTTCGTTCCACAGGGAATCTTTTTAAACAAAGCTTAACGCTATATTAGTTTACTTTTATAAAAATACAAATATATATATATATAAGTAATATTATTATTATAAAGGGGGGTTTTTACCGTTTAATGACCGGTTTGTCGATTTTAAAACTTAAGTCGCAGTTAAAACCAAATGTAAAATATTAAAAATAAATACAAGACTTAAATTAAAGCATAAAGTAAATAACGATAATGAAATTGCGAATAATAAAAATGCAATAATTAGAAGTGCAATTAAATACAAAATAAAGGAAATTAAATATGAAATAAAAGAATTATGCTTATTTAAACTTCCGTAATCATGATGTTTGACGTGTTGATTTTAAGCCCATGGGTTAATTGTCCTTTGCCCTGGATTATTTAATATGTCCGTCTGGTTTTTATCCATAACAGTCCATCAGTCATAAATATAAAGTGCGAGTGTCCTCGTCAAATTATTCTTATACTCGAAGTTAAATATTCCAACTAATTGGGGACTTAAACTGTAACAAGATTTTAATACTTTGTTTAATAATTACACTAGGATGTCGACTGAGTGTAACTCAAGGTTTTAATATTTTGTTATCAATTATACCAAGTGTCCTTGTACATAATTTCACCCCTGTTTTAATTATTCTAGTGGCTATTAATCCATTCCCGTGTCCGGTTAAATGAACGATTATTCATACATATAAATACCCCGCCCATCGTGTCCGATCGAGTGTATATGGTAATTTATAGGGACGCCCAATTGTAAATCTTTATATTAACATTAACAAACTATCATTTAGTTAAACAAATATAAAGCCCATTAATAGCCCATAGTCTAATTTCCACAAGTGTCGTTCTTTTGTCCAAACCCCAATTATGGTACAAAGCCCAATTACCCAATTTTAGTAATTAGCCCAACATCATGATTACTTCGGATTAAATAAGCATAATAATAACTTAGCTACGAGACATTAAATTAAAAAGGTTGAACATAACTTACAATGATTAAAAATAGCGTAGCGTTACACGGACAGAATTTCGACTTACACCCTTACAACATTCGCTAAAATACCCTTATTATTAGAATTAAAATTAAAATTAAAATTAAAATTATAATATATATATATATATATATATATATATATATATATATATATATATATATATATATATATATATATATATATATATATATATATATAATACGTTTATGAGAGAAGAAGAAAAAGGATGATGAAAAATGCTCAGAATTCGGTTGGCTTTATAGGGAGTTTCAAAGTTTGGGGCTCCGCGACTCGCGGCCCTTTTGGCCTTCAAACTCCGCGAGTCGCGGAGTTTGAAATTACAGCTCACCCATTTTGGAGTCTCTCTTGCCGACGGTTTTTATTTATTTATATAATATATAAATAATTATAAGAATTATTTAAATATTATATTATATTTATGTGCATAGTTGCCTTGTAATTTTTAGTCCGTTGCGTCGAGCGTTGAGAGTTGACTCTGGTCCCGGTTCCGGATTTTTGAACGTCCTTGCGTACAATTTTATATTTTGTACTTTGCATTTTGAATCTTGTACTCTTGTAATTTCGAGACGTTTCTTATCAATAATTGGAACCTCTTTGATTGTCTTTTGTACTTTTGAGCTTTTTGGTCGTTTGCGTCTTCAATTCGTCGAATCTGTCTTTTATCTTCACCTTTTATTATTTAAACGAATATCACTTGTAAATAGAACAATTGCAACTAAAAGCTTGTCTTTTTTTAGGAATAATGCTATGAAATATATGTTCGTTTTTAGCATTATCAAATATTCCCACACTTAAGCGTTGCTTGTCCTCAAGCAATATCGTCTTGAAATACTAGAATCACTTCTTTATTCTTCACACTTTGTACATCAGTGATTTCTATACGGCGGTATAAACAATGGTAGTAACGATATGGTTTACAGTCCCACATGACTATAAAAATTTAGATCCATTAAGGAAATTGGATCTTTATGAAAACATTTGATCTTTTGAAAATTAAATCTAGTTTTTACCCTAGATAAGTTTTCCGGAATAACCCTTTACCGGTGTTTGCAAAATATTTTTGTGGGTTTGGCGGGTTTCAGATTTGAAAATTTTAGCTCAAAACTTGCGGTTTTGTGTCACCCACTTGCTAACCTTGTATTTGGAAAGCAACACGTCTAGTTTACTTGTCCCGTATATTACCTTTCGGTAAACTACCGTCCGGTTGTAAAGGAAAGTGTTGAACAAGCAACTGTTAAGGCAATGTCCCCTGACATGCGTTTAATTATGGTCTATAACGTGTCGGACGCAATTACTATCCTTGGTAGGAGCAATAGTAAAGCTCACCCTTATGATTTTTCGGTCTAGCACAAGGTCCTGTCTTTGACCACTATGCAACCACCGTTCTTACGGTTGACACCCGATTTAGTTCAGGTGACCTAATGAATTCCAGGTGAATTCCTAGGATTTTACGTTCAAAGGTAATGAACGCATTGAAAATAGGGTTTTCAGAAAACAAATCGGTTTGTAATTTTATCAAAATATTTTCTCGTTCAAGCTCGAGTTTAGATATCATTGAATTCCATGAGTTTGTAATTCTCTATCTTTAAGGTCAATCTCTAGGATTGAGTAATATCAGGCTTAAAAGCTGATTTTTAATCTTTAAGGAGATTATCCTTTCTGGAGATCTGATTCATTAGTCTTATCCAGCTAATTTGCATGGTGCCCCCCCCCCCATTGTACGAGATAAATCCTTCTCATGGTTAGGATAAATCTGACCACTTGGCGACCCTGTTTAATGCTGAGGTCCGTGGATTTTCTGCTGATTTTAGTGATGACTTTTCTAGATTTTTCGTCAACCTACAGCTGGTCTGGACGACAACTTCTTGACCTAAATCAAGAAGCGCGTTTCTTTTTCGGAAGACTTTACTTCCTTTTAATGATGGAATTGATTCATCATGTAGATCCATCTTTCTTACAGTAAATCAGGTAAAACAGTTTAGTTTAGTTCAAAGCAAAAGTATTTTCAGTTATTTGTACCAAAATATGTGACATATGTTTAAGATAACTTGGTAAATTTTCCCACACTTGGCTTTTATTTTCCTTTTTATTGTCCTCTATTCCATTTTAAATGAATTTTAACATTTTGGTTTGTTTCTCAATTTATGTCCTTTCCGAGGTTACAATAATTTCGGTGTTAAAACCTAGTTTTATCGTTCATAAATATGTATTAACATGATTTTGAGTTCATTTAATTGAAAATTTTGAAAAATTTTACTAGAATTGGGTAGTCAGTATATAAGATTAGGGCTGTTCTTTATTATCAGAGAGCACTAGATTCTAATACAACTACTGCTTTACTAGTATTTTTAATGGTAACCAAGTGTATAAAGTAAAAAATTTTAAAATCCGAAAGAATTTAACCCCTTCCCACACTTAAAATCTTGCAATGCCCTCATTTGCAAGAAATCAGTAACAATTTAAATTATTGAGGGTGATTTGTGTGAAAATGATTAAATTTTACCAAAGTTTCCAAACATATTGGCGTTTGTTTGCTGAATGATAAATGGTGCACATCATTTGTTCATTCCGTCTCGTTGTTATTTCACATATATTTTGCATCTTGTTGTCAAAATTAGTTGCTTTTGCTGAACTTAATGCCAGTCTTTGAAAATGCGTTGTTTTACCCTGTTGTGTACATAAGATAAACTGCAAACATATATACATATTTTTGAAGTTTGGTATATTACCCCACATTCAAAAATTATTAAAATCTAAGAATAAAAGTTAGAAAATTATAAAAATTATTACAATATTAACATAAGTATTAAACGTGTCAATATTACAAATTACAAAATAAATAAAACTAAGTAGACTAGGGATGATACTGGTACCAATAGGGGTTCCAAGCATAACCATAGGTGCTATAAAATGCTTCGGCAGGGTTATACGTAGGATACGGTGGTTGCATCTCTATAGACCAGGGAGGGAAGATGGGTTTTGGTGTAGGAATATAGTTTCTACCTATATGTTGGCAATGAGCTATGATTTGGTTTTGATGAACTTGCCAATCTTCAAATGCTCTCTGTCTAGCATTTTCGTACTTCTGTGAAGCTATAAACCTTTGCATTTCTTGCATTTCATTTCCCCCTCCTACATTACCTTGCTGTTGGTTTCTCTCAACCTGTGGATGTCTACCATGGTATTGTACTGCGGCGTTATTTCGCCTCTTCAAAACTTTCGCACCATGGTATACATTTAAACCTATAGTATCACGGGGTTCTGGTTCTTCGACTAATAATCCCCCCCGACTTATATCCACACCGAGATATTCAGCAATCAAAGTAATAAAAATACCACCTCCTATTATGCTATGCGGTCTCATCCCCCTAACCATAGCTGATAAATAATAACCCACACAATAAGGTATACTTACAGCGCTTTGTGGGTCTCGAATACACATATGGTAAAACAAATCCTGTTCATTTACCTTTTCCTTGTTCTTACCTCTTTGTGTAATCGAATTAGCTAAAAACCTATGAATTACTCTTAACTCTGCTCTATCTATATCCAATTAAGAGTAATTTCCCCCTTTAAATCGGTGATGGCTTGTCATTTGACTCCATACACCGTGTGTATCAAAATTTTCATCTATCTTTCTACCATTTAGTATCAACCCTCTACAATCGGCAGATGCTAACTCCTCAGGCGTATATATACGTAAAGCCTGAGCCATGTCTAGTAAAGACATGTGGCGCATCGAACCTCCTAACAAAAATCTAATAAAAGATCGATCGGTTAAACTTGCTACCCGATCATTTAATTCTATACTACACAACAATTCTTCACACCATACTTTATATACAGGTCTACGCATGGTGAATAAACGTACCCAGTCATTAAAAGTAGAATTACCATACCTCTGTGCAAGTAATTCCCTAATTGGCCCGGCCAATTCTACAGCTTCTAAGGGTCCTCATTCTATGACCCTAGGTACCTCAACAACTTTAGAATGAAGCGTATGCAACCCCCTTTGATACTTTGGATAATCTATCCAAAGTCTGTCGAATCTCAGGTTCGGGTGCAACTCTTCCAAGTGCATATTAGAAAAGGTCATGACTGGATGAGGTATATCTTGCTTGTAGTAGTTATCCACCTCCTGTTGTTCTGCATTCTCAGCAGGAGCATTGCGAGCTTGGGATGAAGATTCACCCCTTTCAGTCTGCAAAACACATCAAACACAATTTTTGTGCATCCAAATATGCATTAGTGTCAGCAAAATCATCAATCAAAATAATTACAATGACATGATCAATTTATATCAAACTTAAGCTCATTTTCACATTTTTATCAAATCTACACTTTTTCAAATAAGCATATACGAAAATGTTCGCCAAGTTCATAAGCATTCAACTCAAATAACATGTCAAAATAATCATTACTAGCAATTAAACAAGTTTCAAATGGCATTATCTCTCAAAAATCAAGTTCATGAATTTTAGACTTGAAAAAGTCCACTTTAATTCTCAAAATCATGTTTAGGCTCAAAGTTTGGATCATTTAACTACCTAAACATGTTACACTACTTAATTTAGCAACAATTCATGACAAAAATCGGTCATAACCTGTTTATATCAAAAAGGCCCAAATTTGCTCAAGAACACAAACCCTAGATTACTCAAAATTTGAAGTTTAAGGCTTCTAATCATGTTAAACAGCATCAATCTAGGTTATACAAGCATAATACATAAACAATTTAAGCATAATTACACTAAAAAGCATCAAAATCAAATTGGGGAAAAAATTGCTCAAGAACACTAATTTTCGGATTAAATGGTGTTTAGGTGTAGAAATTTACCGTTTTTCTTGAGTAATTCCTTGATAGCATCCTTCTCAACATGATTTTAGTAAAAGATTAGGTGATTAACGGTTAAAAATTGTGATTTTGGGGGTGTATTTTCGACTTTTTCGGCAGTTTGTTCGCAGTGTTTTGTGTTTGAGGTGTGCAACTGAGCTGTTCCAGCTCTTTTTATTTTTTCTGTAAATTGGTCCCTCCGCGAGTCGCGGAGATTTACCCTTCAAACTCCGCGAGTCGCGGAGTTTGGTATTTTTATTATTTTTTTTTTATAACTTATACTAATTAAAACAATTAAGTAATTAATTTTAAAATTTTGTTTCCCTTGTTATTTAGGATGAGGTCGTTTCGGATCGATGTCCTAGTCCGTCCCTCGACAAAATTTTAAAATTTGTCTTTTTGTAGCGATTGTTTTAAAAGCTAAGATTTTTGGGTTTTTTAATGTTTTTGGCATACTTTAATTTAATAAGATTAAAAATAATGATAATAAAAGTTCTCGTCCCTCCCTTGGGTAAAGCAATTTCGGTTCAAAGACCTAGTCTTCAACTTACGACGAATTTTAAAAATCATATTTTTAACTTAATGAGATAAAGTAAATTTTTGTTTTTAAATTCACACAATTTAAATATAAAATTCAAAATTAATATTAAAAATTCACACCAAACTTAAAATTTGAAATGCATAAAATTAAAAATTCACACCAAACTTATATTAATTTTTTCAATTATTTACAATTTTAAATATATTGTTTTTACAAAGTTTACAATATTAATTTAAGATTTATATATTAATTTTAAAAACATGGTAAAAATAAAATTAAAAATCTTTTTGGCTTTTTATCCCACTTTTATCAATCAAATATTATCAAAAATATGCGCCCCTCTTTTCGGTAAAGTAATTTCGGTTCCAAAACCTAATTTAACTCATGACGAATTTTTGAAATATTTTGGGTTGATTGATTAAAGATATTTATACCTTAAGAATAAACGTTAAATTTCGCAGTGATGTAATAAATTTTTGAATGATATCAATAATTTCGGTCGCCAAACCTAATTTTATTCAATACCAATTTAATACTTTATAGCGAACAAATTAGCGTTTATTATCAAAAGGTTAAAAATAAAAAAAAAAATAAAATAAAAACTGTACAGACATACCTCTGAAATAGTATTCTTAGTTATATGATCTATCTCATTCATAAGATAGTCGGTTTAATTAGTTTTCCATAGCTACATAGGCGTAACCTCGAGCATTCAGTGTCTTTTCTTCTAAACATATGAACGGTCCGTCTCTGCATAAAGTAACAAATTCGGTGTTTGAATAGGTTTGATTATTTGAACATTTACCTCCATGTGACCATTTTCCACATTTGTGACATCTTTCTAGGTGTCGTGCTCTTCTTTTCGCTGCGGATTTTGATTTTCCTTTACCAAATTGTAACTTATTATCTTCGCATCTGGATTCTTTTCTAACTCCGTCCATTCTTTCTCTGATTACTGATACTAATTCACTCGGAAGTATGTCATTATTACGTTTAATGATCAAAGCGTGTAGCATTAGACCATGGTTTAGTTCACAGGCAGTCTTCATTTTGTAAAAACCTAAAAAAAATAAAAATTCAGAATGGGGGGAGAAGACTAGTTCTTTAGGGTCTGCTAGGGAAAGACCATTCGGGTTCCATTTTCGAGAACTACACGAAAACAGACAATCTAACTCTAACAGAAATACATATTATCCTTTAAAGACTTGATTTTCCCCACACTTAGTTAGATGTGGTGTCGAAATTGTGATTAACTTCGTTGTCAACTTCCATCGGACCATGTATGTAGTGTTTAACTCTGTGACCATTAACTTTAAATTCAATCCCATTTGAAGTTATTAATTCTATCGTTCCGTATGGGAAAACTCTTTTGACTATGAATGGTCCAGACCATCTTGATTTCAATTTTCCAGGAAATAGCTTGAATCGTGAATTGAAAAGAAGAACTCTGTCTCCTTCCTTAAATTCTTTTGAACTTCTGATTCTTTTATCATGCCATTTCTTCGTTCTTTCCTTATAGATTAACAAATTTTCGTATGCTTCATGTCTTAATTCTTCTAAATCGTTTAGTTGACTTAATCGTAGACGTCCAGCTTCATGTAAATCAAGATTACATGTTTTCAAAGCCCAAAATGCTTTGTGTTCAATTTCTACTGGAAGATGACATGCTTTTCCATAAACAAGTCTAAAAGGTGTGGTTCCAATTGGAGTTTTGTAGGCTGTTCTAAAAGCCCAGAGTGCATCCTCCAATTTAATGGACCATTCCTTCGGATTTGATCCTACGGTTTTTTCTAGAATACGTTTTAAAGCTCGGTTGGTATTTTCAACTTGTCCACTTGTTTGTGGATGATATGCGGTAGAGATTTTATGAGTTACTCCATATCTTTTAAGAACTTTCTCAAGTTGATTATTACAGAAATGAGTTCCCCGATCACTTATTAAAGCTTTCGATGTTCCAAACCTTGCAAAAAGATGTTTTAAAAAGTTGACTACAACTCGTGCATCGTTAGTTGGGAGAGCTTGTGCTTCCGCCCATTTAGATACATAATCAATGGCTACGAGTATATATAGATTATTATGAGATTTTGGAAATGGACCCATAAAGTCAATACCCCAAATGTCAAATACTTCACATACTTGGATGACATTTTGTGGCATTTCATCACGTTGACTTATTTTTCCGGCCCTTTGACAAGCATCACAGGATTTGCAAAGAAGGTGTGCGTCTTTGTAAATTTTAGGCCAATAGAATCCAGCATCATAAACTTTTCTTGCTGTTAGTTGAGGCCTATAATGCCCTCCTGTTGGTCCTGTGTGACAATGGTTTAAAATTTTACTAGCTTCATCTCCAAATACACATCGGCGTATTATTCCATCGGGACAACTTTTAAACAGATGTGGATCTTCCCAAAAATAGTGTTTTATATCACTGAAGAATTTCTTTCGTCTTTGGTACGATAATCCTTTTTCAAGGAATCCACAAACTAAGTAGTTTGCATAGTCTGCAAACCATGGAATTTCTTTATAATCTATCTTCAATAGATATTCATCAGAAAAGTTGTCTTTTATGGCCGATTCATTTAGAACTTCTAATTCGGGATTTTCAAGACGAGAAAGATGATCAGGGGCGAGATTTTCTGCTCCTCTTTTATCTCGGATTTCAATATCAAACTCTTGTAAGAGTAAGATCCAACGGATTAATCTTGGTTTAGCATCTTGTTTTGAAAATAGGTATCTAAGAGCAGAATGGTCGGTATAGACCACCGTTTTTGCTAGAACGAGATATGATCGAAATTTGTCAAAAGCAAAGACAATAGCAAGGAGTTCTTTTTCAGTAGTTGTATAGTTCGTTTGTGCTCCTTGTAACGTCTTACTAGCATAATATATAGGTTAAAATCGTTTTTCAATCCTTTGTCCTAAAACGGCTCCCATTGCAAAATCACTTGCATCGCACATTAGTTCAAATGGTAGATTCCAATTTGGTGTTATCATGATCGGCGCATTAGTGAGTTTTTCTTTAAAAATATTAAAAGATTTGATACACTCATCTGAAAAGATGAATGGAGCATCCTTTTCTAGGAGTTTATTCATAGGAGTGGCAATTTTAGAAAAATCTTTTATGAAACGTCGGTAAAAACCGGCATGCCCTAGAAAACTCCTAACTCCTCTAACATTGGTGGGATGTGGAAATTTTGCAATTACATCTACTTTAGCTCTATCCACTTCAATTCCTTCTTTTGAAATTTTATGACCAAGAACGATGCCTTCTTTAACCATGAAATGGCATTTCTCCCAATTAAGTACTAGATTTGATTGTTCGCATCTAATAAGCATTCGGTCAAGATTAACTAGACATGATTCAAATGTATCACCGAAGACTGAAAAGTCATCCATGAAAACTTCCATGCATTCTTCTATCATGCCGTGAAAAATCGCCATCATACACCTTTGAAAGGTTGCAGGGGCGTTGCAAAGTCCAAATGGCATGCGTTTGTAAGCAAAAGTACCATAAGGGCACGTGAATGTGGTTTTCTCTTGATCTTCGGGTGCTATTGGAATTTGAAAATATCCGGAAAATCCATCTAGAAAACAATAGTAACTATTTCCGGCTAATCTTTCCAACATTTGATCAATGAAAGGTAAGGGAAAGTGATCTTTTCTGGTGGCGTCATTTAATTTTCTATAATCAATACACACACGCCATCCTGTTACAGTCCTAGTAGGAATAAGCTCATTTTTCTCATTTGTAATGACAGTCATGCCACCCTTCTTAGGCACGCATTGAACTGGGCTTACCCATGGACTATCAGAAATTGGATATATCAAACCTGCATCTAGCAGTTTAATAATCTCTTTTTTAACTACATCTTGCATATTAGGATTTCGTCTTCGTTGGCGTTGCACATACGTTTTATGACCTTCTTCCATAAGGATTTTATGTGTGCAATACGAAGGACTTATTCCTTTAATATCATGAATCTTCCATGCAATGGCTGGTTTATGAGCTTTCAACACAGAAATGAGTTGTGATTTCTCATTTTCAGTAAGAGAAGACGATATTATTACAGGTAATTCAGATTCACCATGTAAATAAGCGTATTCCAAATGGTTTGGAAGTGGCTTTAACTCTAATTTCGGAGGTTCTTCTATCGATGATTTATATCGATATCTGTCTTCTTCTTTTAGCATTTGAATTTCTTCCGTTGTTGGTTCATATCCATTAGCTATAAGTGTAGCTAACATTTCAGCTTCATCAATTGGTTCATTACCTTCTCCTAAAGAACATTCTCCTGTTCCTTGTAATTCTGGAAATTCTTCTAATAATTCTGCATGTGCATCTATAGTTTGAATATAATAACATGTATCATCTGCAGATTGTGGTTGTTGCATTGCTCTATCAACTGAAAATGTAACACTCTCATCCTCTATACTTAGGGTCAATTTCTTACCGAACACGTCTATCATCGCTTTAGCCGTGTTTAAGAATGGTCTTCCTAATATGAGAGGAACTTGAGAATCTTCTTCCATGTCCAGAACAACAAAATCTACTGGAAATACTAAAGTACCAACTTTAACTAGCATGTTCTCCATTATCCCTCTAGGATATTTTATTGATCTATCGGCTAGTTGTATGCTTATTCTGGTTGGTTTCAATTCTCCAAGGTCTAGTTTAGCGTATAGTGAATACGACATTAGATTTATACTAGCACCTAAGTCTGCCAATGCTTCTATTGAACTAAGACTACCCAGAAAACATGGAATTATGAAACTTCCTGGATCAGATAATTTTTCTGGTATCTTATTCAACAGCACTGCTGAACAATTAGCATTCATAGTAACAGCCGAGAGTTCTTCCATTTTCTTTCTATTTGAGATTAGATCTTTCAAGAACTTAGCATATCTAGGCATTCCTGAAATCACATCAATGAAAGGAAGATTTACATTTATCTGTTTAAACATATCCAAGAATTTGGATTGCTCGGCTTCAAGTTTCTCTTTCTTCATTTTACTCGGGTAAGGAAGTGGTGGTTGGTATGGTTTAACATAAGGTTTAGCCTTAACTGTGTTATCTTCATTAACCTTTTCAACTACTGGTTCTTTTTCCTTATCTTGATCAGGTTGTGGTTCTTGTGGAGTAGGAATAGCTTCATCAGAAGTTACAGGTATTTCAGGTGGTTTAAGTGTTGTACCACTTCTTGTGGTAATAGCTTTAGCTGTTTCATTCCGGGGGTTAGCATTTGTATCACTAGGTAGACTCTCCGGTTTTCTTTCACCTATTAACCTTGCTAGGTTACTTACTTCTTGTTCCAGATTTTGAATAGAAGCTTGTTGATTTCTAAATGCTTGAGCATTTTGTTCATTGGTTTGTTTTTGAGATGTGAAAAACTGCGTTTGAGTTTCAACTAGCTTCGTCATCATATCTTCTAAATTCGGCTTTTTATCATCGGTTTGTTGTGGTGGTTTGTTTTGAAAATTAGGTCTTTGCTGATTGTAAGTATTATTGGATACTTGTTGATTGCTAGGACCTTGTTGGTTGTTGTATGGAATATTTCTGTTATAATTCTGGTTTTGATTGTAAATCGGTCTTGGCGGTTGATAATTATTCTGATAATTATTTCCAGGCCTTTGGTTTATGTATGAAATATTCTCTCTTTGTTCCATTGTTAATTCAATACTGAGACAATCTTTTGTCAAATGTGGTCCTCCACACTGCTCACAACTAATTCGTATTGAGTGAATATCTTTAGTCATCTTTTCCATTCGTCTCTCCACAGCATCTATCTTTGCGGAAATAGAATCTAAGTCATGGCTAGAATCGGCTCTAGCTGCTTTAGATGATCTAACGATATCTTTTTCTTGGTGCCACTCATGTGAGTGGGAAGCAGTGTTATCAATAATTTTGTAAGCATCAGTTTCTGTTTTCTTCATAATAGAACCATCAGCTGCTATATCTATGTCTTTCCTTGTAGTGATGTCGCATCCTTGGTAGAATATTTGTACCATTTGACAAGTGTCTAAACCATGTTGCGGACATCCTCTTAACAACTTTCCATATCTTGTCCACGCCTCATATTGAGTTTCATTTGGCTTCTGTGTAAACGTAACAATTTCTGCTTGAAGTCTTACGGCTTTAGATGCAGGAAAGAATTGTTTAAGAAATTTGTCAACTAAAACATCCCATGTATCAATCGCCCCTTCAGGTAACGATTCCAACCAATCTTTGGCTTCTCCCTTTAAAGTCCAAGTAAATAATATAAGATATATCTATTCATCCTCCACTTCTCGGATTTTAAATAGTGTGCAGATCCTATTAAAGGTACTTAGATGTTCATTTGGATCTTCCTTCGGCACACCACTAAATTGGCATTGATTAGTCACCATGTGTAGAATTTGTCCTTTGATTTCATAATCTGGCGCATTAATGTCTGGATGAGTAATTGCGTGACCTTGGCCAGTGCGTTTAGCTCTCATTCGGTCTTCCATACTTAAAGGTTCCAGATTCTCCATAATTGAATTTGTTGAATCGGAATCACTAGAGGATTCTGATTTAATGGTTCGTTCCTCAACAATCTCTGTTTGAATGATTGGTGGTTCCGGAGGAAAGTTTAGTGGTTCAGGATCTACGAATCGTTCCTGAATATTCTCCGGATTCTCAATTGTGAGGTCGGGTTCAAAAAATGGATTATCGGAAATTTGAACTGAAGTACTTGGTCGACTGGATGACGATTCTAAAGAAAAATCAACGGCAGTAATATTTGCTAAATGTCTTGATCTAGTTACAGGTGGTGAACGTACAAAAGGTGGTGAACGTCTTGCTCGGTGCATTCACTGAATATCCTATTAGTTTTAAAAAGGAAAGAAAAATTATAATAAGTTATCCAATCAATAGACTTTTCTGATTTTGCCCACGTTTCGAATAGCCAAAAGATGCAGCAGAGGGGCAGGATTCGTTTGGTCTCAATATAATTAAGGACTGTTTGGCTCCAATAACCCGGTCCACGTACAAATCCAACTATTACTACGAACCAGAAAATTTTGATGTCTATCAATTTAACCACTTAAAATAAATTTTCGTAATTTTAAGAAATTTAGATAAGAAGTAGAATAAAAATCTATGTCCTAAAAACTAGAATAGCGAGAAATAAGAAAGAAAAAGAGTTCGTCAGAAAAAGGTCGAAAAAGAAAAATGGTTGAAAAATAAAAGGTGACGGAAAAATAAAAGAAACTTATAAAACTTAAAAAAAACACTTGACTAACCTAACCTTATTACTACAACTAACTTAAAATTATAATCGCAAATTGAGATTACTAATTGGAATGATAATTGATACATAGGTAAAAGTCATCTAAAAATATTAAAGCTTACAGGAAAACTAAATCCCAAATGGAAATAACTTAAAAAGAAACTAAAACTTAAAAAGGCGTCGCAAAATTCTAAAGTACCTAAATCTTAGTCTAAAGGAAAAGCACTTAAGGAATTCTACGGCAAAGCCTAAAAATCTAGAAGTAAAAATAACTATTGCAAAAACTAAGTTTAAAACTAAATATGAGCTAAAAATACAAATATTATGCTAAAACGATTGAAAAGAGACAAAATATAAAAATATACAAAAAGTTGTAAAAAGTACAATTTTTATAAAAATATTATTTTTATATTATTTATTTTTTAAAACTACTAATTTTATAAATTAATTAAACTAATTAATACTAAATACATAAATTAAATAAAAAGTAAAAGTTAAAATAAAACTAATTATAATAATAATAATAATTAGGGTTAAATAATAATAATAATTAATAATTACCCGTAATTAATGCTGAATTAGGGTTCTGTCAGCGTGTCAGGGAAACTCCGCGAGTTGCGGTATTTAAAGCAGCAAACCCCGCGAGTCGCGGGGTTCAAATTTCAACTCTGGTACAGTTTTAATTTTTACGCGTTTTTTTTTGTTTATAATTTTTCTGTTTATATAAAAAAAAATATGTGTATAATAAAAACTTATATTTAAAACAAAACTAGAATAAAAAATAGACTACTTTATAATTTTATAAATAAAAATCTTAAAGCTAGATATATATATATATATATATATATATATATATATATATATATATATATATATATATATATATATATATATATATATATATATATATATATATATATATATATATATATATATATATATATATATATATATATATATATATATATATATATTTCGGTTTTTTATATTTATAAAATATATTTATAAAATAAATTAAATAAAACTTATATTTTTACAAACTAAATAAACGTTATAAAACTTAAATATTTAACAAAATCTTAAAAATACTTATATTTTTGTTTTTCTTTTTATATTTTCGAATATTTAAAATGTATTTTTATAAAAACGAATTTTAATAAAAGTAAACTAAATTTTTTTTTTATATATATTAGCGTTGCGCTTTCGGCTTTTAAGAGATTCCCCGGCAGCGGCGCCAAAAATACTTTGATGTTAAAGCTAAGGGGTATAAAATATTATTAAATTTTACAAGAAAATACTATTAAATACGATACATTTTTACACAAGATATTTATTTATTTATAGAATGGATATACTTAAACCTTGCTACAACACTTATAGGCAGTGTACCTAATCATACAGTAGTGTAGTTTTTAGTAAGTCCGGTTCGTTCCACAGGGAATCTTTTTAAACAAAGCTTAACGCTATATTAGTTTACTTTTATAAAAATACAAATATATATATATATAAGTAATATTATTATTATAAAGGGGGGTTTTTACCGTTTAATGACCGGTTTGTCGATTTTAAAACTTTAGTCGCAGTTAAAACCAAATGTAAAATATTAAAAATAAATACAAGACTTAAATTAAAGCGTAAAGTAAATAACGATAATGAAATTGCGAATAATAAAAATGCGATAATTAGAAGTGCAATTAAATATAAAATAAAGGAAATTAAATATGAAATAAAAGAATTATGCTTATTTAAACTTCCGTAATCATGATGTTTGACGTGTTGATTTTAAGCTCATTGGTTAATTGTCCTTTGTCCTGGATTATTTAATATGTCCGTCTGGTTTTTGTCCATAACAGTCCATCAGTCATAAATATAAAGTGCGAGTGTCCTCGTCAAATTATTCTTATACCCGAAGTTAAATATTCCAACTAATTGGGGACTTAAACTGTAACAAGATTTTAATACTTTGTTTAATAATTACACTAGGATGTCGACTGAGTGTAACCCAAGGTTTTAATATTTTGTTATCAATTATACCAAGTGTCCTTGTACATAATTTCACCCCTGTTTTAATTATTCTAGTGGCTATTAATCCATTCCCGTGTCCGGTTAAATGAACGATTATTCGTACATATAAATACCCCGCCCATCGTGTCCGATCGAGTGTATATGGTAATTTATAGGGACGCCCAATTGTAAATCTTTATATTAACATTAACAAACTATCATTTAGTTAAACAAATATAAAGCCCATTAATAGCCCATAGTCTAATTTCCACAAGTGTCGTTCTTTTGTCCAAACCCCAATTATGGTACAAAGCCCAATTACCCAATTTTAGTAATTAGCCCAACATCATGATTACTTCGGATTAAATAAGCATAATAATAACTTAGCTATGAGACATTAAATTAAAAAGGTTGAACATAACTTACAATGATTAAAAATAGCATAGCGTTACACGGACAGAATTTCGACTTACACCCTTACAACATTCGCTAACATACCCTTATTATTAGAATTAAAATTAAAATTAAAATTAAAATTATAATATATATATATAGTACGTTTATGAGAGAAGAAGAAAAAGGATGATGAAAAATGCTCAGAATTCGGTTGGCTTTATAGGGAGTTTCAAAGTTTGGGGCTCCGCGACTCACGGCCCTTTTGGCCTTCAAACTCCGCGAGTCGCGGAGTTTGAAATTACAGCTCACCCATTTTGGAGTCTCTCTTGCCGACGGTTTTTATTTATTTATATAATATATAAATAATTATAAGAATTATTTAAATATTATATTATATTTATGTGCATAGTTGCCTTGTAATTTTTAGTCCGTTGCGTCGAGCGTTGAGAGTTGACTTTGGTCCCGGTTCCGGATTTTCGAACGTCCTTGCGTACAATTTTATATTTTGTACTTTGCGTTTTGAATCTTGTACTCTTGTAATTTCGAGACGTTTCTTAACAATAATTGGAACCTCTTTGATTGTCTTTTGTACTTTTGAGGTTTTTGGTCGTTTGCGTCTTCAATTCGTTGAATTTGTCTTTTGTCTTCACCTTTTATTATTTAAACGAATATCACTTGTAAATAGAACAATTGCAACTAAAAGCTTGTCTTTTTTAGGAATAATGCTATGAAATATATGTTCGTTTTTAGCATTATCAGTCGTCACATAAATGAATCCTTATATAAGGCACGTCTCATTTTGTTGAACAATTATCAAAATTGACTGTTTTAATCATATTTTAAAGCCTTATAAAAACTATAGTCTAATTTTACAAGTATTGGGAAACTATGTGAAATGTTAAAATGTTTCGATTGCCATGATCATTCAACTATAGTATTGAGTCAGATTAACTTGTTGAAATGACTTTTGATAACTTTTGTATGTCGATCTCGAGCATTAGGATTGTGATACACTATGACCTGACCTAGCTTGATAGACATTTATTGACCAACATATGTTCTCTAGGTTGAGATCTACGGTTATTTGGTATTATGAGTTTAGGTCACATTTCGATGAACGACTTTATGTGCTGCTAAGATGAGTTTCATTTGCTCCCTTTTTAATTGCTTTTGCAATATATATTTTTGGGCCGAGAATACATGCACTTTATTTTAAACGCAATGGACACAAGTACATACTAAATTCTACACCGAGTTTAAACCGAAAATCCCTTAGCTTTGGTAACTAGTAACTGCCGGTTATAAGAACTGGTGGGCGCGAGTAGTTATATATAGATCCATAGGGCTTGACATCCCCATCTGTTCCAGGTATAGAAACCCTAGCCTGACCTATAAAACAGACGTATGCTATTTGAGGTTAGTACACGTTGGTTTGCGTGTATTGTACATGTTGGTTGCATGTATATTAAAACAGGGGTACTTATTATAAATACGTTAAGTTTAGTTACCAGGGTGCTCAATTTTGTAGAATATTTTGATAAACGTTTCGGATGAAACAACTGAAATCTTGTGATCCACCTTTATATATAGATTATGCGCAACATTAAAACTATGAACTCACCAACCTTTGTGTTGACACTTTCAAGCATGTTTATTCTCAGGTTCTTAGAAGTCTTCCGCTGTTTGCTTATATGTTATACAAGCTATGTGCATGGAGTCATACATGATTTATTCGAGAAAATGTTGCATTCACAAAATCATCACCATGTATCTATTTTGACTGCATTGTCAACGGAAGTATTAGTGTAAACTATTATTTACGGTAATTGTCTATATGTAGAAATCATCAGATGTTGAAAACCTTGGATTTAAATATTCATTTATGGTGTGTCTTTTCAAAAGAATGCAATGTTTGTAAAACGTATCATATAGAGGTCAAATACCTAGCAATGAAATCGATGAATGATGTATTCGTCCATATAGATTTGGAGCGATCGTCACAGTTGGTATCAGAGCGTTGGTCATAGCTAACCAGGTCTTGCATTAGTGTGTCTAACTGATAGTTGTTAGGATGCATTAGTAAGTCTGGCCGTGTCTGCATGTCAAAAGTTTTGCTTATCATTTCTTGTCGAAAATTACATGCTTATCATTCTTAAGTCTAGACATATTTTCCTGCATTTATTGCATAAATAGTGTATAGACAAAAATTCATATCTTAGCGTATCTGTTACTGTAAACTTTTCCGGACATCTTCCGAAAATTTCTCCGTGATTTATGGAATTTGGTATTATATATACATATGTAAATTATGTATTGAAGAATACCAAACTAAATTCTATAATCTAATTCATATCAAAAATCACCTCCCTAATTACACGAGATGGATCCCGTATCTAGTTCAAATTCCTTAAACTCCGACAGCTATTCATATATGGATATTCACCTGAATTCCGAAGACAGCGTAACCGGAATGGATCAACCAATCAGCCATCACCTATTCTGGATGAATTGGGGATGGGTTTGTAGCTTTCTTAATCATTGGAGACAAAAAGAAGACGATCTCTTCCATCCACCACATTGCCCTCTTGGGGAAGAACCTGAAGCACTTACCGGCGAACCTGTTTGTAATACTATTTTCTCTCTCATCTCCAGAGTATCTCATAATGATTATATACTCTCTCAAATTCTTGATCTTATTCATCCGCTCGTCCGAACCGCCAATCATCCCGGTGTAGTAGAAGAAGTCAACGAGCTTCGCGCTCGGGTAGTGGCTTTGGAGAATATGGTGCAAAGGTTACAAGCACCAGCAGCATCACTGGCATCAACAGTACCACCATCATCAACACCAACAGTATCATTACCACTACCAATAACAACATCCGCATCCCACACCTCAACATCACAATCTGTACCTCGAGCATCAACGTCATATTCACCATAGATACCAAGGAGTACCAACAACAATAACCGATGAAGTATTGATTCATAACTTCATCGGAGAAACATTCTACGACGATTATGTAATTTCTAAAGTTTAGAGATTATCTATTCTAGCCTTAACCATAAATCAGATAGAGTAGAAATCCTGATCGGAATGGTGTATGATTTACAAGCTAGACTTGTTATATCACAACATCAACAGTACTGTCAGCATCGTCAGCACCAACAACATCTACTACATCACAAGCTCCGCCAGTTCAAGAATCACCATGGACATCATTACGAGTCAACAACGAGTATATTGTATCAATGAGTTATGAAGTATTAACTCAATTCCTCTAAAGAATTTATATGTATATATATAAATTTTAAAACCATCATAAATCTTTTTGTACTAAGCTATTATATATGAATTGAAAAAGGGTAAATATTACTCGGTTAAACTCATATTACTAATATGCTATGATGTACATCCTTCGTTAACAACTTAACCTTCGTTAACTACAATCTCTGTTTCAACTCAATGAATTTCATTTCATAATAAACCAAGTGTATTATTCAATTACATAATCGATTTTACATTTTCATTTTCGATGTACTCGAAACTTTCCAGAAAACATCATCTGTGCCTTGTAAGGTTCACAAAAATTCCACGAGCATCAACATCCTTCACCGAGGAATAAGAATAAATAATGAAGTATCGATTACATTAGCGAAATACTCCGCAAAGATTATGTAATCTTTAATGTTTTAAAGATTAATCATTTTTAAGTCAAGCCGAAAATCAAATGAGCTTAATATGATATTAACTCATTAAATCTGTATTACATTTGAATAAAAATATACATACATATATTTTCATAAAGACTGTAATGAAAATTCTTTTGTACAAAATATTGTTTGTGAAATTCTTTAACGGGTAGGTAATACCCGAGAAATATATAAGTTCACAATTAATATGTTACACTGTACATTATTCAACTTGATTCAAAAATTATTAACAATGCTCACAACGATATACAATCGTTTTCATACAAATTCAATTACATATTAGAATATTGACGGATCGAAATCCAAGTCATAACTCTGAACCGGTGACATCATTCTTAAATCTCTACATTTTTCAAAGCAATACTTTGACTTCAAAAATGTGAAAGATCCTTTAGCATTGTTATTACCGAAAATAATCTTGCAATCCCTTTTCAAAGTATCCAGTTTTATCACACTTTTAACCAGTCAACTTCAACTTTTTCGATTAGCCTTATTATAACCTTGACATATACGTTCTTGTTACCGGGGAACCTTTCATGTCCCACCACATTAGCAGTAAATTTACCAACAACTTCATTGATTCTTGACCTTCCGAAAAATCCTTATACTCATTGAAACCCTATCATACACTCATCCACATCTTGTAAGAATAATTGCCATACCAACTACCGGGAATTAGCAATCAGTATTTCGAATTTCGCAGGAATTCTACGCCAACAGTTATATGTACATATAACGTCTATCTCCAAGACTTAGATACTTCGAATGTGAAATTTCTGAAAAACACCCTAAACCGTGAATTAGTTCTCGAAGTTTTGAAAATACTGATGAAGCAGCAAAAACTGTAAACGACTTTAACAGCCAAAAGTTTGATGATAAAGAATAGTGTGTTGGCAAAGCTCAGAAAAAGAGAAGGTTTGAAACTGGAAAACGGATTGAGAAAACCATGAAGGAGGCTGTGGACAAATCACAAAGACTAAACCTGCCTTCAAAGAATCCAAATGATTCAGTATCTGCTGAAGTCATTAACGAATACCTTGCTCCTGACTCTAAACCTTTACGGACAAATCTTCTTTATTATCTTTCGATATTAGAAATTCTAAGATATCATCGTATCTTTCATTACAAATATCCTCAATATTTTTGAAAACATTTTCATAACCATTCTTATCTGAAATCATTTATCTCTTCGCGATATCAATATTACATTAGAAAGGAAACTGTCTTAGTTTCTAAATTCTGAAAATTCGAATTTAAAATATGAATGTTTTTGAAGTAGTGTTGGAAACTGAAGCATGAGTTAGTATAATATAATGACACTTGATCAACGTGATTATATTAAAGTAATTCACGCTGAGTTTCTAATGGAACGTGATAAAGGTTCACAGATCATACCCTCATCATGAACCATGTTACATAACTCTTTCATTCTATTTAACCTCTAAACATATCAAGAAAATATTTTTCTTGATGATTCGGTCTTTTCCGGATATTCTGGTAATTTGACAAATCAAATCATGCTATTACCTTTCCTTTATGCTTTGTATATTATGATCATTTGAAACTTCATACCTACGAATTCTGGACCATCATCCGCTTGACTTAAGGTCGGGAAGAGAAAATGAAAGCATGAAGCTCCGAAATATAATAGAGAATATAAAATCCGATAACAACCCCGAAATTACAAACCGTGTATATCAATGCGTATAGCAATATAAAGACACGAGAGAATGAAAAACACTATAACCCCAAAGTAATAGTAGATAAAAATAACCTCCTCTGGTGGCAGATGAAAAAGAAGAATGAAGGATACGATAGCCAAGAAAATATCAAGAATCAGAACTGGATTAAGCATTTTCACAATCTATTAAGAAGTATGAAATAAGGAAGAAGATTATAGGAGTGGTGAAAATAAATGAAACGGAAGAGGTTAATTTATAGCGAAATATCAGACATAACAATCGAGGCAGGTTACGCATTTAATCAAAGGAAGTCTTAATTTCCTTAATTTCCGAAGAATCAAATCTTAGTTAGATTATGAAGATTTTCTATCCCTTAAATTCCAGAAATCAATCGTTACTACGTCAAGAGTTAAGACGAATTTTTATTTTTCATTTCACTCTATTACGATAACTTCCCTCATACGCTTCGAGTAATCAGATTGTTTTATCCATATTATTCAAAGGTGATAAAACTCTATTTATCAACTCATATTCGTCATGAAAACATTTTTATTGTTAGCCGTGACGATCTCACTTAAATTTTGGGATGAAATTTCTTTAACAGGTAGGTACGGTGACAACCAGGAAATTTTTGACCAAATTTAAACTTAATCTTTGTATGATTAACGTTTCCGACACGATAAGCAAAGCCTGTAAAACTGAATCTCAAAATTTTTGAAATAGTTTCATATATTCAATTACCCATTGACCGTTCTCGACGATTCGCGAACAATTATATGTAAATAGAT
Source organism: Rutidosis leptorrhynchoides (assembly GCF_046630445.1). NCBI lineage: Eukaryota > Viridiplantae > Streptophyta > Magnoliopsida > Asterales > Asteraceae > Rutidosis > Rutidosis leptorrhynchoides. Next base: position 299,987,006 of record NC_092339.1, read on the forward strand.
ACATATATATACTATGACTTGAAAGCGTAACAAGTTTTAATTGTATGATACCGTACATTAAACTTATTGGTTTAAATATCTATTTGAATATTTATGATAGGTTGGAATATTAATTTCATGAATAACTTGCGACATGTATTTAAAACGTGTTTATCGAATATATATTAACTTGGTTATAAAAAGTTTGATAATACTATTATTGTTGTAAATAAGGAGAAGATGATTTATAGAATTAAATGACCAAAACACTCAAATGTATAAGTTATATTTCGAGTGATATACTTTATGGATAATTTAAGTCTATATTTTGACAAAGGTACGAGTAACGAAACGTAAAGTACAAGTTTTCTCAGTGTACGAAAGGACGTTTGAAAAACCGGAACCGGGACATAAGTTGAGTGATGACGTATGACTTATCGCAACAAAAATTACAAGTCAACTATGCACGAGAATTTAATATAATATATAAATAAATATATAAATTAAATATATTATATATATTATATAATAATATGTCGACAAACTAGAAAACAAAAGATAGTGAGCTGTCCAGACAGGCCATGCGATCGCATGGCATTTGCACTGGAAGCCCATGCGATCGCATGGGATCCAATTTCAGCAAAAGTCCTATAAATGCTCCAGTTTTTGCCGAATGTTTTACACTCTTTCAATTTCTCTGTCTTTAATATATTTATATTATTATTATTATTATTATTATTATTATTATTATTATTATTATTATTATTATTATTATTATTATTATTATTATTATTATTATTATTATTATTATTATTATTATTATTATTATTATTATTATTATTATTATTATTATTAAGTGTTAGCCCCAATTCTAGGGTCCGATCGGTTTAGATTAAGTGTTTATGGGTTTAGATGTTAAGAACAAGTATTGTGATGATAAGGTTGAGAGAGATACTTGCAAAGTGGTGAAATGTGTTATAACTCAACTAGTGATAAAATGGGTGGGAGGTTGCTTTATATACTAGCAACCTCCAAGTTACAAGAGTGGTAATTAAACATAATTACCATGGTAAACTAGCTAGTTAACTATTACATAGTTACTATTACATTAAAACTAACTAAAACCGCATGCCACATATAATAGACAATATTCATTATCAACAATCTCTCCCTTGGCATGGGGTTTTTAAAATAATGTTGATTGTCAACAGTCTTCCCTTTGTCAACAGTCTTCTTCTTGATTGTCAACCATTAGTCCTTTGCATGGAATTTTCAACAGATGTAACCGTCCCTTGATCATTCTCTTGTAGTATCTTGTGCAACCTTCTTCTGGGCATTGATTTCGGTTCGAAGCAATGATGCTTTTGATGCTGTCAGCTTTGAACACGAACTTGCACATAAGATGAATTGATCTGGGAGTGTTATGTTTGATTTGTTTTGTCTTCTTCTTTGGTTCGGGTGATGAGGACTTGATCTTTGACTTTCGACCATCTTTGTGAATTAAAAGTAACTTGATATGATCTTGTGCAAACATCTTTTGCTCCCCCTCAAATGTTGAGTCGTCTTTTCATGATCGTGAGGTGATTGGTTTGTTTTTGACTCGTGTTTCATTTTTCCCGCATGATGAATATGGTGTACCGTGTTCAGCACATGTAGCATGAATATGGCATCCCGTGTTCATCGCAAAACAGCAGAGAGAGCATATATGATTATCGTTAGAGAGGGAACGTGTGCCTGCTAAGAAGATACAAAGTGGTTAAGGTAAAAGATTGATCCTTGGGGAAAACAGGATCTTCAGAAACCATTTTTGGTTTTGTAAAAATCAAGCTAGTTATTATACTAGACAGGTTTTAAATCAGGCATGCTAGTTGTTACACTAGACAAGTTTTCTGAAACCAAAACTGTTTCCGGATTTGGGGACCTCACCGGTATTGGTAGGTCCAAGTTTAACCTCGGTGGATGATGAGGATGACTGGTCACCGAAGTTCCAGTCGGCGTTAGCAAGCTATCCACCTCCATGATTAAAGTATCATGGGACTTTTGTGCGACTATGTCGCTTTTGGTTATACCAAGTCTTCCAACTATACCTAACACTGCATTGGTGTCGGTAGAAATCAATGTAATGTAGGAAGATGGTACATCGCATCCTGAGTTCATTGATATGTCATGAGGTGACACATCTCTTTTAGTTGTTGCACTCTCTAAGGAGTGTGTGTGGTCAGGCTTAAATGCTGACTGATCGTTAAGGAGATCATCCTTCCGGAGGTCTGATAAATCTACCAAGGTAAGCCTAGGCATTGTCATATTCCCTCTCCGTTGAACTAGACAGATCTCCCTCATAAAGATAAGTCTGAACTCTGGACCCTGTTTGAGGTCCCACCTTCTAAAATACGGTGTTGATAGAGGATTTCCAGCCGATACGCAGGGTTCCTATTCATGGTTTTTCAAAACCCCTTCAGCAGTTCGAGACTCCAAACACTTAATTTGCATCAAGATGTTGGGTCATTCAACCTTTGAGGCAGTCATCTAGACACATCCTCCTGAGGCAGTCACAGGGATACATCCTCCGTCATTGCTGACTGTAGTTTTGAGGCAGTCATTTAGACACATCCTCTTGAGGCAGTCACAGGGACACATCCTCTGTCATTGTTGACTGTTTGGTTTGAGGCAGTCATGTAGACACATCCACTTGAGGCAGTCACATGGACACATCCTCCGTCATTGCTGACATTTGAATCTTTAAACTCCCCCTTGATAGTTGCACATTTTATCTTTGGTTTATTGGGAGAGTTATGTGTGAAAATATGGGTTTTGTACTGTTATTTGTGCAAAAGCCGTTTTGATGTTTAACACCACTTTAAAGTGTGTTTGACACAGCTTTGAGATGCGGGTTCTACACAGAATTATGTAGAAGCCATTTTGGATAGAACTCATGTTGGTTTAAATCCTTTTACCCTCCCCCTCAATATATGACATGTCGTGTTTTGATAAAACCTTTATTTTCTTGGTCTTTTTCTCCCCCTCAAAATATGATTTATTTGGAATTAAAGCATATTTTGAAAATTTGCTACATAGAAAAATATAGGTTTTGATGAGAAAGGTTGTAAGGCAGTTGAGGCACGGGTCATAGAAGGTTTTGATGAAAACCTTCTTTGCGGGTCTATTTAAGGTGTTGGATAAAACCTTCTTTGTAGTGCCGGTTCCATAGAGATATATTATGGGAACCATCATGATCTCTATGGGAACCATCATTCCCCCCTTCTCCCCCTAAAAAAAATTTGACATTTCCACTGAAGAGTTTTTAAGAGAAAGAGTGGAAGACAATTACGGCGCGGTGCATACATTGAAATATGAGCATGCACGATATAAGGTTTTGGACGAAACCTACTTTGATTTGCGGGTCCCTTAGAGATCTATTATAAGAACCATCATTCTCAGGGACTACTGTGGTTTGTGAGTCCCATAGAAATCTATTATGGGAACCATCATGATCTCTATGGGAACTCTCATTCCCCCCTTCTCCCCCTAAAAAAAATTTGACGTTTCTCCATTGAAAAGTTTTTTAAAAAAAAAAAGAAAGAGAGACATTCGAGACGCGGGGCATACACTGAAATGTGTGCATACACCGTATAAGGTTATGGGTGAAAACCTTCTTTGACGTGCGGGTCCCATATAGATCTATTATGGGAACCATCATGATCTATATGAGAACCAACATTCCCCCCTTCTCCCCCTAAATTTTTTTTGACATTTCAGATTTTGAAAATCATCATTTCATTGCGGGTCTCATTACTCCCCCTGGGCACATGCATTGCTCCCCCTAGGCACATGCATTGCTCCCCCTAGACACATGCAGTTTCCAGGTTCATCGAGGAGAAGAAACTCAGATGAGTCTATTTCAACGGAGGGTGATTTGCCTACAACTACTAAAGTATATGTACTAAAGGTTATGGATTCAGGCGAAATTGGTTTTGGATTAACCGTGGGATTGGTCAAGGTTGAAGGTTCAAACAACACATCGAGGTCATTCGAGGTTGCGTGTGGGTCATGCATGAGTGTATATTCAGGTGTCAGCGGGTTAAGTCCGGGTCTTGAACCGTTGTGTCCAAGAACCATTTTGCAGTCAGATCAGTTTTTCACAGTCAAATTTGAATACCATTTATAGGACTTGTTGATCTGACTTATGGACGTTGAATTCCACTTGGTTTTGATACACGACGTATCTTTAGAAAGTTGATTTTGTGGAATCAAGGATGATTGAAAATCTTTTGACATAGCCAGAGAAACGGATCTCGGCTTAAGTTCAAGTAACTCAGACGAAGAGTACTTAATTAGTTTTGAAGAAGAAGTGGATCTTGGTGTTGAAAATGGTTTGGTTGTCCACTTCTTATTTTACACTTGTTTAGCAGAATTATTCTTTGAGTGTTTAGAAACAAGGTCAATTTTGGTGCGCGAGGTATTTCTCGGACCTATGGATGGCTTCATGGGTTTGTGTGGAAGCCAACCATATTGATCGCAAAGCCCCATAATCTCCCCATTTTCCCCATAAGTTGTTTCCAGAAACGGGCGATTGAGCTTGGTCTGGTAACCGGAGTAAATCCTTTTGCTTGGGAGCTTGGATTCTACGGGTAGGGAAATGTTAGATTCCTTTGGTTTGGGTTGAGTAACTTTGGGTTCGTTTGGTTTCGAGGATGTTTTTCTCAGAGTCACCATTGACTTTAGAGAACCTCGTTCTTTTGGTTTGGGGTTAGAGGACCTTTTGGGTGGCGTATCCATGTGGACTTTTGGATTCATGGGGGATTTCCTCGTTGTCTGTGTAGACTTAGGAGGACTGTTGACTTTCGATTTTGGAGCCTCCAGGGTCTTTGGTGTTTTACGCAAAGCACTATTCGAGTACATTGAGGATTGGTACACTATGGGTTTGGGATTGGTCTTGGCAAAGGTCACCTTCTTTTTCTTAGTCTTGGGTGTAGACGTTGAAGCATTGGACAACTCAGATCTAGTGACTTGGGAACCAACTGATACTTTTGGTTTTGGAGTGTCAGTGGAGGTTAGCATGGTCTCAGTGCTAGGACAAATCTTGTATGATCCAGGTTTTGAATATATGGTCTTGGTTGCGAAGTCCATACTTTCCAGTGAATCACATTGGTCATGCAAGGTCTCGTTCTCTTCCTTAAGTAGATTCACATGAGGTTTTAACTCCTGAATTTCTAAGACAAGGTCATCAATAGAAACTACAACAGAGTCTCTAAAATCATAAGTGGGTTCTACTTTGGGAACTACAGGCATCTTCTCAATTGTTGCTAGAGTTTTCTTGTGGGTCTCACATTTAACCTGAAGATCTATGTTTTCACGTTCTAGCTTGTCAACAAATTGAGTAAGGTCAGTCTCAACATCCTGAGCTCCTAAAGAGATAGGTTCTTTCTCGGGTTGTGGTTCTACCTTAACTTCTGGAATCCTGGGTTGAGATTCTAAGAAGTGATCTAGAGATTTGGACCTAGATGATTCTAACCTACGTTCAACAGTGTCAAACTTGGTCAAAAGAAAATCGCTAAAGTCTTTGAGTTCTTATGTTAGACCTTCACAGTTGATGGAGTCATTCACGGATTTTGGGTTTGAGTCCCGTGATTCAGTGTTCTTTGAAATCAATTCACAAAAATTAACAACTTGATTTGCAATTTGATTTTCGAGTTTATGAACATTGGAGACCAGTTTGTTGTTTTGGGATTCAATGACCGAGATTTGGTGTTGTAAAGCCTTAATGATCATTTGAAATTTGAGTTCGTTGTCAAAATATTTGAATTTGTTTTGATTAAGTTCGTCCTCCAGACTGATGATGTATTTTTCTAAAACCAAGGTTGGTAAATAGATTATACGCGTTTTAGGACTATTTTGAGCATTCAAACTTTTAAAGTCATTGAATTAATCGAGAGGGGTGTTATAATATGAACCATCTTTTCTCATGTAAGTTGCATTTAATTTGTCATAAATTAACGACACCTCACGTTTCATTTTTGTTGATCGATTGGCTATTCTCTCCTCAATCTCACTTTCGTTGGCAAAAGTAAGTCTCTCTGGCAAACCTATCTTAATGTATCTACCATCATATAGACTAGGTTCGGCTTTGGAGATCTTGGACTATATTTGAGGATTTTCAGACCCTAACCCCTGGTGTTTTTGATAGGAGTTTTTGGGTCGATTAAGGAACAGAGCTTGTTTCGAAATGTGGCCATCTAAGACTGCTTTTGTTTGGTCAGTTTTGTAAAGTTTCTCTTCAAATAAACTTAGTTGGGTTTTTAAGTTTAAGTTTTCTGTAATTAACTTAGAGCATTCAGAAGTCTTCTCGGCCAGGTCATTCAAAGGCTTTCTAGTTTTCTGTTCTACAGTCTCTAGGAAAAGTTTCTTAGAATCATTAAGCTTCTTAAGTTCTTTTTCAACGTTGTTAACTTTTTCTGTGAGAACTCCATTCCTAAGTTTAAAATATGTCCTTTCTATCCGTAGGGGTTTCACACTACTTTCTAGCTCTCTTAATTCAGTTACTTTGTCAGCTAGATCTTGTTTTAGCTTCAGATAAGTATGATTTGACACTTTCATTTCCAATTCATATTTCAACCTAGAGTTCTCATTTTTCAGTTCGCTAACTTGACTAGCAAATGATCTAAGGTCTCTATTCATCTTGGCAAAGTTGTCTACATACATATCAGGTAGTATAGGAAACACACATTCGTCATTAAAAGGCACAGATTCAGGTTTAATGGGCAGTTTCATTTGGACAGGTGGGAGTGGGGTTTGACAAGCAGAGCTACATGCAATCGTACCATTTTGATCAAGAGGTGTTTCAGGACAAGTTTGCAATACATCAGATATAGACACAGAATTATTATGCACAGAGTTGTAATATTCATGAGTAATATCAGTGTATAATTATACCTCTTCCTCAACATTCGAGGACACGTGATCATCACGATTTGTCATGTTAACAGGACGGGTGTTCAACTGGTAGGTCATGACAAACAAGGTTTACGAGCAAACCACGAAACGAAAAATAAACTTAAGAAATATCACCTTTCTCCCCCTCAAAATATGATTCACGTGAATCAAATTTTGAAAATGAGGTTTCGTAGGTTTTCGTTAACTTTCCGTTAAGTGTCCGTTAAGTGTCCGTTAAGTGCACGATTTGGATTTCCCTCCAAAATTTATCGACAAAAATTTATGTCGTAAACTTTTGAGAAATGAACGTATGAGTGTTCGGGAGGTTGAGAAAAAATTTTGAAATTTCCGAAAAAAATTTCGTGAAATTTCGTTCGAAATTGTGCGTTTTGGGTGATTTTCGGGGCCGAAAAATTTTTTGTCGTGAAAAATTAATTTTCGCGTAAAAATGATCTTTTAAATCCAACGAAAAATTTTAATTTTACTCACGAAAAATTTAAATTTAAATTGTGCGTTTTTTTTCGAATAAAAGACCGGGTCAGTTTCGGATTTGGTTCGGGTCGGATCTGGATGTGGATGGTTCACAGATCAAGGTGAAGGTTCAATGGATGAGAAGTTCTTTGATGTAAAGGTTAGTTGGTAGGTTCAAAGAGGTGAGAAGGGTTCAAGGTTTAAATTGAATGGAAGGGGTTCAAGTGATTAAAGTGATAGGGAGTTCAAAAGATTGTGGGCTGACTAGTTTAAATGGTTCAATGGATGAGCTTTAGGTCAAAGTTACAAAGGTTCAGGGGTTCATAGGTCAGGTGGTCCAAGTTCACTCAGGGGTTCAATTTTGGTTCAAGTAGGATCCGGTTCAAGAATAAAGAAAGAGAGAGAGGGTCAAAACGTTTTGGACTTCTTGTTTCCTTAATCTCCTTCTCAAAAGCAGGTATCACCCAACACAAACACAAACACAATATTCAAACTTTCGTGCAGAGAAGCAGGTTTCGAGCATGGATATTAATCAAAGATTTTCGAGCACTTTTATGGAAACAAAGAAAGTTTTCGTGAGGATCCAGACACACAATATTCAACTTAATTTTCGATCAAGTAACTGGTAAAGTTTTTGAGCAGCACTTTAATTTTTTTTTTTTTTTTTTTTTTTTTTTTTTTTACACCAAAGTTTTCGCACAGCAGGTATTAGGGCAGGGGTTTTCGTACACCTGTTTTCGTACACAAATGATATCGTGGAGCAGTATTTGTACAACAGGAGGTTTTCGTACAAAAGGATTTTGGGCAAGAAATTTTCTTGCAAAAACAGTTTTCGAGCACAAGCAAAATTTTTTTTTTTTTTTTTTTTTCGAGCAGAGAATTTCGTGCAGAAGGCAAACACAATTACGAGCAAGTTTTAGAGCAACCTGGATATAATCCAAGTTTTCGGGCAGATGTTTGAGTACAAGGAATTCGAGCACTATTCTTGGTCATGGGTTCTCTAGCAGCTTAAGGTTTTTGACAAGTATTGCTATGTATAATTAACTTAGCAACTTTGGAGCCCTTTTCAACCTTATACTAATCAGAACTTTGCAAGTTGTCACATGGGTTTGTACTATGATGTATCCTTAAACCTAGGTAATAGTACTTAGGCACCAATATTAAGACACCTCTTACCAACTTCTCTTGTACTTGTGTACTTGAGAAGCTTAGGCAAATGGAAAGATACTTGGTTATCCACAAACTTTTATGGAGACCACCACCTTTCTAGGGATACTAAAATCCAGTGAACATTATGTCTTAGATCCGATTTGTCCAGAAGGTAAACGTTTTTAAACTTAAATCCAATGTACTCGGATGGTAATATTTCACAGAAGCAGTGGGTTTTCGGACATCAAACTGGAAAAATGAAGGTTTTCGAGCACAAACTAAAACACATTAACAATGTCCACGAAGGTAAATTCATGGATGTTCTAAGGATTCTCTAAGTTTCAAAACAAAATAAATCAAGTCTTAACCTACACAAGATGAGATTTCTAAGTTGTTTTAACAAGGTTTTATGTCCGAAATCTTTAATAAGTGGGTTGAACGTTTAGTTTACACAAACATTCAAATAAGCATACAAAATAGATGAACACTATGATTTCTGGGCGGCCGTTTTTTAATCGTTTACATGCTAGTGTAATAGAACATCTATAACGTAAACTTAAATATGATGATGAAAAATAAAAAAATAAACCAAAGATGAAGAGGATATGCAAACTTTCATCAGTAGCCAAAAAGTAATTGGTTCCTTTTTTTATGTATTTGTCCAAATTCAAGTTTAAGTTCAAGAACATGAAACAACAGTGCACGTGTATGTATGAAAATTTAATTTGACAAGTTTTAGTGGTTAGTTAAACATACAACAAGTTCATATGAGTTTAAACCATCAAAAACAAGGAGTTGAGTTTCACAAGATACCTAAACGAAACGGAGAGCACAAACACTTTAAAAACCGCGATGGAGACCTTCGAGCCTTGGATCTTCTAGTCACGATGCCTAGACCCGCTCTGATACCAATTGTTAGCCCCAATTCTAGGGTCCGATCGGTTTAGATTAAGTGTTTATGGGTTTAGATGTTAAGAACAAGTATTGTGATGATAAGGTTGAGAGAGATACTTGCAAAGTGGTGAAATGTGTTATAACTCAACTAGTGATAAAATGGGTGGGAGGTTGCTTTATATACTAGCAACCTCCAAGTTACAAGAGTGGTAATTAAACATAATTACCATGGTAAACTAGCTAGTTAACTATTACATAATTACTATTACATTAAAACTAACTAAAATCGCATGCCACATATAATAGACAATATTCATTGTCAACATTAAGATTAATATTATTATTATTAATCTTATTATTATTAGTAATATAATATACATAAAATATTACGACGAGGTTATTAGCGAGTTATTTTCAAAACGAGTTTTGAGCGGAATAGTGCTAAGGAAATAATGGGTTATAGATATGGAGGTTATGGGTAATGTTCGTGGGTATTATTCGCAAGTCAAACCTAGTGTTTATCATCTCCGTTACGTCTACGTACTTTCCTGCAATATTGAATCACAATATTGATACGTGAGCATTCATATCTTATCTTTTATATATTAATAGTGTATCCACGTCTAAGTGCTCGAGTATATGCATGCTTGTATGCATGCTTGTATGCTTCATTTGTGTATGCTTGTATCCATGTCTAAGTGCTCGAGTATATGTTTATGCATGCTTGTATGCTTCATTTTGTCATTTGATAGTTTATGATGAATCACGAATTTAATACATATACTACTGATAAAAAGTATATGATATGCATGTTTTTGGAAAGCTGGCGAAAAATCAATAACTTTTCATTTAGAAATCGCGTAATTTCGATGAACGAATTAAAAGATATGATCAACTGAATTATGATTAACGTTAATTGAAATTGCTTTTGAATCTGCAATTAAGATTTAAACAACTTGGTTATGAGATTGATAAGGTGGATTTTTAAATATTACCAGCCGAGTAAATGAATCCTTATATAAGGCACGCCTCGTTTTGTTGAACAATTGTCAAAATTGACTGTTTTAATCATATTTTAAAGCCTTATAAAAACTATAGTCTAATTTTACAAGTATTGGGAAACTATGTGAAATGTTAAAATGTTTCGATTGCCATGATCATTCAACTATAGTATTGAGTCAGATTAACTTGTTGAAACGACTTTTGATAACTTTTGTATGTCGATCTCGAGCATTAGGATTGTGATACACTATGACCTGACCTGGCTTGATAGACATTTATTGACCAACATATGTTCTCTAGGTTGTGATCTACGATTATTTGGTATTTCGAGTTTCGGTCACATTTCGGTGAGCGACTTTATGTGCTGCTGAGGTGAGTTTCATTTGCTCCCTTTTTAATTGCTTTTGCAATATATATTTGTGGGCAGAGAATACATGCACTTTATTTTAAACGCAATGGACACAAGAACATACTAAATTCTACACCAAGTTTGAACCGAAAATCCCTTAGCTTTGGTAACTAGTAACTACCGGTTATAAGAACTGGTGGGCGCGAGTAGTTATATATGGATCCATAGGGTTTGACATCCCCGTCTGTTCCAGGTATAGAAACCCTAGCCTGAACTATAAAACAGACGTATGCTATTTGAGGTTAGTACACGTTGGTTTACGTGTATTGTACATGTTGGTTGCATGTACGTTAAAACAGGGGTACTTATTATATATACGTTAAGTTTAGTTACCAGGGTGCTCAATTTTGTAGAATATTTTGATAAACGTTTCGGATGAAACAACTGAAATCTTGTGATCCACCTTTATATACAGATTATGCGCAACATTAAAACTATGAACTCACCAACCTTTGTGTTGACACTTTCAAGCATGTTTATTCTCAGGTTCCTAGAAGTCTTTCGCTGTTTGCTTATATGTTATACAAGCTATGTGCATGGAGTCATACATGATTTATTCGAGAAAACGTTGCATTCACAAAATCATCACCATGTATCTATTTTGACTGCATTGTCAACGGAAGTATTAGTGTAAACTATTATTTACGATAATTGTCTATATGTAGAAATCATCAGATGTTGAAAACCTTGGATTTAAATATTCATTTATGGTGTGTCTTTTCAAAAGAATGCAATGTTTTTAAAACATATCATATAGAAGTCAAATACCTCGCAATGAAATCGATGAATGACGTATTCGTCCATATGGATTTGGAGCGATCGTCACAGAATGGTTCTGGATCTGGTGGTTATCGCAATTTCAATCAGTTCCATCGGGGTGGAAGAAATAATCGAGGCAGCTATCGTGGTAGGGGTGCTGGTAGTTACACGAATCGAGGAAGAGGCAGACACAATAACTATGGATCTAATTCTGGATCTTATAACGGGATTTCATCTAATGAGCCTACTGGATCACATTGGAATAATCCACACAATGGCTCTTATGTCTCTTGGGTTTGACAGACTAATCCATGGAGCCCACCTCCTGTCCCTTATCCATCGATTCCTAACAGGCCAAATTACAGCTCGGCCCAACAAGGCATTTTAGGTGTAGGTCCTCGCCAATCAGCCTCTTATGCGTAACCCACGGACATTGAGTCATTATGTACACCAGGAGCCTTCATCCTCGTGATGAAAATTGGTACATGGATACTGGAGCTATATCTCACATGACGGGTTCCGCATGTACACTCATGTCTTATTCTCAACTAAGTCTTCCTCGTAAAATAATTGTTGGTAATGGTAATAGCATTCCAATCAAAGGGTATGGTTCTACTTCTATCCCTACTATTAATCATCCTCTTTACCTATCTAATATACTTCATGCACCTCATTTAATCGAAAATATCATATTAGTTAATCGTCTTACTACTGAAAATAACATATCACTTGATTTTGATTCTTTTGGTTCTACTGTGAAGGATTTTCCATAGGGGACCCCAATAATGCGATGCAATAGCTCTGGTGATCTCTACCCTCTTCCGGTGTCCAAATTCCGCCAACATCTTCCGTCTGCTTTTGTTGCTTCTTCTTCTTCTTCAGATTTATGGCATAAACACCTTGGTCATCCATGCGCTAGCATTTTAAATTCATTAAAGAATAAAAATTACATTTCTTGTAATTTAAATATTAGCAATAAAATATGCCAATCATGTGTTTTTGGTAAACAAACAAAGTTGCCATTTTATTCGTCTTTCTCTAACACCATTGCACCATTTGATATAATCCATAGTGACTTATGGACCTCACCTATCCTTAGTAACCAAGTCCATAAATTCTATCTAGTATTACTTGATAATTTTAGTAACTACTTGTGGACGTTTCCTCTTGGCCATAAAAATCAAGTATACTCTATTTTTAAAACCTTTCACACATATATTCGGTGTCATAATGGTACATAATACAATAATAATTTGTTTCACATCTTTTTCAAACAAAATGGAATGAGTTTTCACTTCTCGTGTGAATATACCTCCTCTCAAAACGGAAAGGCGAATCCGCGCCATAAACATTATTATTCGCACTTTACTTGCACACTCTCATGTCCCTCCTCAGTTTTGGCATCACGCTCTTTACATGGCCACATAACTAATTAACATTCTTCCACATAAATATCTTAACCATCTCTCCCCCACACAAATACTTTATCACCGTACACCTACCTATCAACACTTGCGCATCTTTGGATGTTTGTGCTATGCTCTCATACCCGCCACCTCTCGCAATAAACTCAAACCTCACTCTCTTCCATGTGTTTTTCTTGGTTACCCGCAAAATCATCGGGGTTACAAGTGTTATGACTTATCATCTAACAAACTCATTATCTCTCGTGATGTTGTCTTTAACGAAAATCAATTTCCCTTCGCTTTTTCTCAATAAAATCTCACCCGACACTAGGGTGTGCATGGTACGGGAAGAACCGAAGACCGTATCGGACCGAACCGAATCGAGCTTTTTCGGTCCGGTCCTTGGTCCATAATTTTACGGATTGTCGGTCTTCGGTCCGGACCGAACCGGACCAAGACCGAAAAAACACTAAAAATACCCGAACCGTACCGTACCGAACCGATAATAATTGGTGCGGTCCTCTGTCCATGTTTTTGCTTCAAAATGGGATTCGGGACGGAACCGAACAAGTTTGGTCCGGAATCGTATCACGCACACCCCTACCCGACACCTATACTTTTCTCCATACACCCCTTAACCCAATATTCTATTCCACTCACTGAAACTCACCCAACTCGCCTACGGGTCTTCCCACCCCAAATTCTCAGTCCACTACATCTCATGATTCACAAACCCGCACTTCTGTCTCCCTCAATAGGCTTCATACACCTCTCTTTGGGCCAAACACAAATACATCCCCCACCTTTCCTCTTGGGCCGCAACCTTCCGAGCCCACTTCCTCCTTACCTGAGCCACCACCTGTTGTGCTAACTCCTCCGTCCCATACTTCTGTTCCAACTAACACTTCACCAAATATTCTACCTCGAACCATGACGACAAGATCAATGTCTGGCATTTTTAAACCAAAGGCTCCATTTAATCTCTTAACTACAACCACCATTTCACCCCTTCTGTCTACTCCTTTCCAAGCCTTAGCCAACCCTAATTGGAAACATGCAATGCTAGAGGAATATAAGGCTTTAGTTGATAATAATACATGGGTTTTAGTTCCTCATGAATCTAACATGCAGGTTATATACTTGATGTGGATTTTTCGCCATAAAGTACGACTCGATGGCAAATTTGACCGATACAAAGCATGACTTGTTGGGGATGCTCGTGCACAACATGTTGGTATAGATTTTCTTGAAACTTTTAGTCCGGTAGTAAAACCAGCTACCATCCAGACTGTACTTAGTATTGCTATTTCGAAGGCGTGGCCGATTCATCAACTTGACGTGAAAACGCGTTTCTTCATGGAAATTTAAATGAGACTATATACATGTACCAAACAGCCAGTTTTCGGGATCCCAAATGACCAAATCACGTATGTTATTGAAATGTTCTCTGTATGGTCTCAAACAAGCTCCACGAGCTTGGTATCAACGATTCGCGGATTTTGCATTTACTATTGGTTTTACACATAGCAAGTGTGATCACTCCTTGTTTATATATCATCGTGGAAAGACGTTGTGTACTTACTTTTATATGTTGATGATATTGTTCTTACCACATCTTCCGAAATGCTGCGTACTCGTCTCATGACGCTTTTCTCTAACGAGTTTGCTATGAAAGATCTTGGACCTCTCGATTCATTTCTGGGCATATCCGTTACTCGAAATACACATGGGTTATTTTTATCATAAGAGGCCTACGCAAAAGAAATCATCCATCGGGCTGGTATGCACACTTGTAATGCAGTCTCTACCCCATTTGATACACTTGGTACGATGAGTAATTCGACCAGTCCACCAGTCGCTAATCCTACTGAATATAGAAGTCTAGCTGGTGCCTTGCAGTATCTAACGTTTACTCGCCCTGATATTTCGTATGTCGTTCAACAAATTTGTCTTCATATGCATAATCCTCGTGAGCACCATCTTCTTGCTTTGAAACGGATTATTCGGTATCTTCAAGGAACATCTAATCTTGGACTCCATATTTCAAGGTCCACGTCTTATAATCTAGTTGGTTACACCGATGCCGATTGGGGTGGTTGTCCTGATACTCGTCGATCCACTTCGGGCTATTGTGTTTATCTAGGTGAAAACCTATTATCTTGGCCTTCTAAATGTCAGGCTACATTATCTCGTTCTAGTGCCGAGGCTGAGTATCACGGTGTTGCTAACGTAGTGGCTGAATGTTGTTGGTTACGCAGCTTACTTCTCGGATTACAATGTCCGGTTCTTAAAGCGTCCTTAGTATTCTGTGATAACGTAAGTGCCATTTACCTTGCGGGAAATCCGGTACAACATCAACGCACGAAAGATATCGAATTGGATATTCATTTTGTTCGGGAAAAGGTTTCCGACGGGAAAGTACGGATTTTACACGTTCCCATACGCTATCAGATTGCCGATATTTTTACAGAAGGCTTGCCTCGTCTTCTTTTCATCGATTTTCGATCCAGTCTTTGCATTCGTCCATCGATCGCTACGACTGCGGGGGAGTAATAGCCGACATATTGCATTGACTTATTATAGCATTGACTTTGTAATTATTCTCTCAATATGTTTTGTATATATATAAAAGATCATGTAAATCTCTTCCCAAAATATAAGGGAGAGTTAGTTAGTTTGCATGCACAGCAATTTGTGTAGGATGTATTTATATTCAAGGAAATCAATGAGAAAAGGCACGGTCATTATTTTACAATTAGAAACTCCTAATTTATTTATTTATTTTTTTTAATTTTTTTTTTTAATTTTTTTTTTTTGCTAAACAATGTTATAAAAATTAAGAACCATAGAAAATCATTTTAATTTAAAAAAAAGAAAATTATGTTCAATTTTACAATTCCAAAACAAAAATTGTTAGTGCATATTTGATGGTTTAATCATAAAATATTTTGTGAACACGTACACTTTTTGTTTTGATTATTGCAATGGTGATTAACCTACTATTAACTTAATTAGTAGACATTATTATACTTGCATCTACATCAATACAAGGGCCAAACCAACAACATAATGGGTGAATTTGTGAAAGCATGTTTCATTGCCGAACTATGGTCCGACGATGGGTCAATAGTGGTCTCGCTTGTTGTTAGCAATTTCACTTTGCCGTGATGAAGTTCAGTTCAGCCAACCGAACACTCGTGTCTCTAAATCGTTATTTGAGTCAAAATTATTCAACTATGAGTTTGACGAACTATTGTTGGTGATAAATATTTGATTCAGAATCAAATTTCGAGTTCCAACAGACACTTAAGTGAAAGTGTCGGATGAAGCCTTAGATGATGTCGCCCAATTAGTTTTGTCAACTAATCGGTCCATATTTTACTCTCCCATTTATGGTTAATTGGTGAAAATTGTAAGAGTTTAGAAAAGAATATGAAGATATTACTAGATTTTTGTGAAAATTAATGTTAGAAGACGAATGCATGAAAATCACTTAAAAAGCAAGAAAAATTTAGTTTTTGTGAATTGACATAAATTACGCCACTTTGGGAGTAAATTACGCCGGAAGAAATTATGATGAGGACCGAGCGTTTGGTGATGTATTTCTACACCAACTTTTCACACGGCAGCATAATTTACGCAAAACCAGGCGTAAATTACGCTGGGGTTGTTTCAGAAAATTTTTGAAGCCCGAATATAAGGGGATTTGGACTTAGGGGTTAAGTTACTTGTTTCCTATATAAACAAAACCTCTAACCACGAATTTTAACACATCATATTCTAGTTTTTGAGCTAAAACATCAACCCTAACATCAATACACTCATTGTTTCAAGGATCGAAGGTGTGTTCTTCATCATTCATTCATCGTTAATCATATTCATCATCACCAATATGTGTGGCTAGTTTTTTTTTTTTTTTTTTTTTTTTTTTTTTTTTTTGTCGCTAAAACTGGAACTTTATAAAACTCGAGAACTTCATCAAAACAATGAAGACTCGAAAGACGAATACATGAAAACAACAAAAAAGGCATCGAGGCCTAAACAACACAACCATCATCTAAACTCCCTACAAACCATCACAAACACGAACTCACTAATCGAACCATACAAACACAATTACACCTACACATTACACAAAGAAATAAATCAAACCAAAACTCGAAAAAATAAAACGGAAACGACACTAGCCATCTACAGTAGCCTTCGGGATCACCACTACCTTACCCTTCTTTGCCCTAGACCTCGTACCTTCTTTTTTCTTCAGAAGCATCTTCGACCCAATTAACTTGCCCTCCACCCTAACTAATCCTTCCATATCTTTAACCGCCTCCTCAAAAAAGCTAAAAACTTTACCCGAAGCACCACCAACACCAAAACTCGCATCCGCAACTGACCCCACCCGAGGCCCATGTCCAGGCTCAAGCCTAGGCCCATGTCTGAGCCCAATCTCAGACCCAGGCCCAAGGCCGAACCCTGACCCACCATCCTTGTTACCATACAAATCAAACTCATAACCCGTCTGTAACCCATCAAACTTCGAACCTAAATCGAACCGAACAAAACTGTCATCATCCACCTCTTCCTCCACAGTATGATTATCCTGACCAACCAAACCAACGTGGAAACGACCCATCCATATTACTATAAATGCAGTACGTTATTCATTGGTCCCATAGCGAGGTATTTGACCTCTATATGATACGTTTTAGAAAATATTGCATTCGTTTCATAAAAAGCACACCATTATTATACATAATGCATGTTTTAAACAAGTGGGCGATTATTTGAGAAGTAATCCCCATAATACATCGGTTTCCAAATACTACACACGTGACATAACAGTCGAATATAATACGTGACAAATGTTATATTGAATGCAACACTTCATTTATACAAAAACATGAGACTCCATGCACAACTTGTTCAGGTAATGCACCAGCGAAAGACTTTCTTAAGGACCTGAGAATAAACATGCTTAAACAGTCAACACAAAGGTTGGTTAGATATATATGTTTAAAGCTAGCATCGAAATAAATATAGACCACAAGATTTCATAGTTACAAATATTTCCGAGATTGTATATATAAAATAATCTTGATACGTTCCATGATAATACGTACACAATGCGTTTTGATAAATCCTAAGTCAACACGTCTCTGGATTGATGCAAGACAATACGTACACAATACGCCGTGGGGTAATTCTAAGATTATATATATACCGATTATTGGACTGTTGGACTTTTCGGACTATTTTGGACTACTAACAAAGGACTACTAACAATGGACTACTAACATAAAATGTTAAAAATTATTATATAAGTATTATATGAACTTGCTATATTAATTTTGTTCACATGTATTATTATCTGAATCGTTATTATTGTTATAGGTTAGATTTTAATAGGTTGAAAACTTGTTAAACAACACAACCCTTATCTAAACTCTTTACAAACCATCACAAACACGAACTCACTAATCGAACCATACAAACACAAATACACATACACATTACACAAAGAAATAAAACAAACCAAAACTCGAAAAATAAAACGGAAACGACACTAACCATCTACAGTAGCCTTCGGGATCACCACTCCCTTACCGTTCTTTGCCCTAGACCTCGTACCTTCTATTTTTTTCGGAAGCATCTTCGACCCAATTAACTTGCCCTCCACCCTAACCAATCCTTCCATATCTTTAACCGCCTCCTCAAAAAAGCTAAAAACTTTACCCGAAGCACCACCAACACCTAAACTGAAATGTCCCGTTCATATTGATTATAAACGTTCCATATTAATTGATTTCGTTGCGAGGTTTTGACCTCTATATGAGACATTTTTTAAAGACTGCATTCATTTTTAAAACAACCATAAACTTTATTTTATCAATAAAGGTTTTAAAAAATATTACGTAGATTATCAAATAATGATAATCTAAAATATACTGTTTACACACGACCATTACATAATGGTTTACAATAGAAATATATTACATCGACATATGTTTCTTGAATGCAGTTTTTACACAATATCATACAAACATGGACTCCAAATCTTGTCCTTATTTTAGTATGCAACAGCGGAAGCTCTTAGTATTCACCTGAGAATAAACATGCTTTAAACGTCAACAAAAATGTTGGTGAGTTATAGGTTTAACCTATATATATCAAATCGTAACAATAGACCACAAGATTTCATATTTCAATACACATCCCATACATAGAGATAAAAATCATTCATATGGTGAACACCTGGTAACCGACATTAACAAGATGCATATATAAGAATATCCCCATCATTCCGGGACACCCTTCGGATATGATATAAATTTCGAAGTACTAAAGCATCCGGTACTTTGAATGGGGTTTGTTAGGCCCAATAGATCTATCTTTAGGATTCGCGTCAATTAGGGTGTCTGTTCCCTAATTCTTAGATTACCAGACTTAATAAAAAGGGGCATATTCGATTTCGATAATTCAACCATAGAATGTAGTTTCACGTACTTGTGTCTATTTTGTAAATCATTTATAAAACCTGCATGTATTCTTATCCCAAAAATATTAGATTTTAAAAGTGGGACTATAACTCACTTTCACAGATATTTCCTTCCTCGGAAATAAGATTTGGCCACGGATCGATTCACGAACCTATACAAATATGTACATATATATCAAAGTATGATCAAAATATAATTACAACCATTTTTATTATGTTTTAAATATTTAAGTGTATTAAGTCAGCTATCCTCGTTAGTAACCTACAACTAGTTGTCCACAGTTAGATGTATAGAAATAAATCGATATATATATTATCTTGAATTAATCCACGACCCAGTGTATACACGTCTCAGGCTAAATCACAACTCAAAGTATATATATTTTTGGAATCAACCTCAACCCTGTATAGCTAACTCCAACATTACTGCATATAGAGTGTCTATGGTTGTTCCAAATAATATATCTACATGGGTCGATATGATATGTCAAAACATTTGCATACGTGTCTATGGTATCCCAAAATTACATAATATATTAGAATACATGTATAATAAAATATAAGTTAGCTAGAATATGATTTGTATAGATTTGTTAAACATTTCTCGTAGCTAAAAAGATCAAAAATATCCAATCTTGTTTTACCCATAACTTCTTCATTTTAAATCCGTTTTAAGCGAATCAAATTGCTATAGTTTCATATTGAACTCTAATTGAAGAATTCAAACAGAAAAAGTATAGGTTCATAGTCCAAAATTTAAGTTACATGTCAATTACTAAAGAGGTAGTCATTTCCGTCGAACGAACGACATCTTGATGACCATTTTGAAAAACATACTTTCACTTTGAGTTTAACCAAGATTTTTGGATATAGTTTCATGTTCATATGAAAAATAATTTTCTCAGAAGAACAACTTTTAAATCAAAGTTTATCATAGTTTTTAATTATCCAAACCAAAACAGCCCCCAGTTTCACTACGACGGCGTATATCCGATTTTATGGTGTTCATCGTGTTTCCAGGTTTTAAATCATTAAGTTAGCATATCATATAGATATATAACATGTGTTTAGTTGATTTTAAAAGTCAAGTTAGAAGGATTAACTTTTATTTGCGAACAAGTTTAGAATTAACTAAACTATGTTCTTGTGATTACAAGTTTAAACCTTCGAATAAGATAGCTTTATATGTATGAATCGAATGATGTTATGAACATCATTACTACCTCAAGTTTTCTGGATAAAACTACTGGAAATGAGAAAAATGGATCTAGCTTCAAAGGATCCTTGGATGGCTTGAAAGTTCTTGAAGCAGAATCATGACACGAAAACAGTTCAAGTAAGATTTTCACTCGAAATAAGATTGTTATAGTTGTAGAAATTGAATCAAAGTTTGAATATGAGTATTACCTTGAATTAGAAAGATAACCTACTGTAAATAACAAAAGTTCCTTGATCTTAGATGATTACTTGGAATGGATTAGAAAGCTTAGAAGTAGACTTGCAAACTTAGAAGTATTCTTGATTTTATGAAACTATACTCATGGAATTTATGAAGAACACTTAGAACTTGAAGATGAAACTTGAGAGAGATCAATTAGATGAATAAAATTGAAGAATGAAAGTGTTTGTAGGTGTTTTTGGTCGTTGGTATATGGATTAGATATAAAGGATATGTAATTTTATTTTCATGTATATAAGTCATGAATGATTACTAATATTTTTGTAATTTTATGAGATATTTCATGCTAGTTGCCAAATGATGGTTCCCACATGTGTTAGGTGACTCACATGGGCTGCTAAGAGCTAATCATTGGAGTGTATATACCAATAGTACATACATCTAAAAGCTGTGTATTGTACTAGTACGAATACGGGTGCATACGAGTAGAATTGTTGATGAAACTGAACGAGGATGTAATTGTAAACATTTTTGTTAAGTAGAAGTACTTTGATATGTGTCTTGAAGTCTTTCAAAAGTGTAAGAATACATATCAAAACACAACATGTATATACATTCTAATGGAGTCGTTAAGTCTTCGTTAGTCGTTACATGTAAGTGTTGTTTTGAAACCTTTAAGTTAACGATCTCAATTAATGTTGTTAACCCAATGTTCATTATATCAAATGAGATGTTAAATTATAATATTATCATGATATTATGGTGTATGAATATCTCTTAATATGATATATACATTAAAATATCGTTACAACGATAATCGTTACATATAAGTCTCGTTTCGTAATTCTTGAGTTAGTAGTCTTGTTTTTACATATGTAGTTCATTGTTAACACACTTAATGATATATTTAAATATCATTTTATCATGTTAAATATAGTGTATCAATATCTTAATATGATACATATATATTTAGTAGACGTTATCATAACGATAATCGTTATATATATCATTTCGAGTTTCTTAACTTAGTAATCTCATTTCTTATGTATATCACACATTGTTAATATACTTAGTGAGATACTTACTCATCATAATACCATGTCAACCATATATATATATGTCTATATATACCACAACATGTAGTTTTTACAATTTTGTAACGTTCGTGAATCGCCGGTCAACTTGGGTGATCAATTGTCTATATGAAACTTATTTCATTTAATCAAGTCTTAATAAGTTTGATTGCTTAACACGTTGGAAACATTTAGTCATGTAAATATCAATCTCAATTAATATATATAAACATGGAAAAGTTCAGGTCACTACAGTACCTACCAGTTAAATAAATTTCGTCCCGAAATTTTAAGCTGTTGAAGGTGTTGACGAATCTTCTGGAAATAGATGCGGGTATTTCTTCTTCATCTGATCTTCACGCTCCCAGGTGAACTTGGGTCCTCTACGAGCATTCCATCGAACCTTAACAATCGGTATCTTGTTTTGCTTAAGTCTCTTAACCTCACGATCCATTATTTCGACGGGTTCTTCAATGAATTAAAGTTTTTCATTGATTTGGATTTCATCCAACGGAATAGTGAGATCTTCTTTAGCAAAACATTTCTTCAAATTCGAGACGTGGAAAGTGTTATGTACAGCTGCGAGTTGTTGAGGTAGCTCTAGTTGGTAAGCTACTGGTCCGACACGATCTATAATCTTGAATGGTCCAATGTACCTTGGATTTAGTTTCCCCCGTTTACCAAATCGAACAACGCCTTTCCAAGGTGAAACCTTAAGCATGACCATTTCTCCAATTTCAAACTCTATATCTTTTCTTTTACTGTCCGCGTAGCTCTTTTGTCGACTCTGGGCGGTTTTCAATTGTTGTTGAATTTGGATGATTTTCTCGGTAGTTTCTTGTATTATCTCCGGACCCGTAATCTGTCTATCCCCTACTTCATTCCAATAAATCGGAGACCTGCAATTTCTACCATAAAGTGCCTCAAACGGCGCCATCTCAATACTAGAATGATAACTGTTGTTGTAGGAAAATTCTGCTAACGGTAGGTGTCGATCCCAACTATTTCCGAAATCAATAACACATGCTCGTAGCATGTCTTCAAGCGTTTGTATCGTCCTTTCGCTCTGCCCATCAGTTTGTGGATGATAGGCAGTACTCATGTCTAGACGAGTCCCCAATGCTTGTTGCAACGTCTGCCAAAACCTTGAAACAAATCTGCCATCACTATCAGAGATAATAGAGACGGGTATTCCATGTCTGGAGACAACCTCCTTCAAATACAATCGCGCCAACTTCTCCATTTTGTCATCTTCTCTCATTGGCAGGAAGTGTGCTGACTTGGTGAGACGATCAACTATTACCCAAATAGTATCATAACCACTTACAGTCCTTGGCAATTTAGTAATGAAATCCATGGTAATGTTTTCCCATTTCCATTTCGGGATTTCAGGTTGTTGTAGTAGACCTGATGGTTTCTGATGTTCAGCTTTGACCTTAGAACACGTCAAACATTCTCCTACATATTTAGCAATATCTGCTTTTGAAATGTCCCGTTCTTATTGATTAAAAACGTTCCATATTAATTGATTTCGTTGCGAGGTTTTGACCTCTATATGAGACGTTTTTCAAAGACTGCATTCATTTTAAAACAAATCATAACCTTTATTTAATCAATAAAGGTTTAAAAAGCTTTACGTAGATTATCAAATAATGATAATCTAAAATATCCTGTTTACACACGACCATTACATAATGGTTTACAATACAAATATGTTACAACAAAATAAGTTTCTTGAATGCAGTTTTTACACAATATCATACAAGCATGGACTCCAAATCTCGTCCTTATTTAAGTATGCGACAGTGGAAGCTCTTAATAATCACCTGAGAATAAACATGCTTAAAAACAAAAATGTTGGTGAGTTATAGGTTTAACCTATATATATCAAATCATAATAATAGACCACAAGATTTCATATTTCAATACACATCCCATACATAGAGATAAAAGTCATTCATATGGTGAACACCTGGTAACCGACATTAACAAGATGCATATATAAGAATATCCCCATCATTCCGGGACACCCTTCGGATATGATATAAATTTCGAAGTGCTAAAGCATCCGGTACTTTGGATGGGGTTTGTTAGGCCCAATAGATCTATCTTTAGGATTCGCGTCAATTAGGGTGTCTGTTCCCTAATTCTTAGATTACCAGACTTAATAAAAAGGGGCATATTCGATTTCGATAATTCAACCATAGAATGTAGTTTCACGTACTTGTGTCTATTTTGTAAATCATTTATAAAACCTGCATGTATTCTCATCCCAAAAATATTAGATTTTAAAAGTGGGACTATAACTCACTTTCACAGATTTTTACTTCGTCGGGAAGTAAGACTTGGCCACTGGTTGATTCACGAACCTATAACAATATATACATATATATCAAAGTATGTTCAAAATATATTTACAACACTTTTAATATATTTTGATGTTTTAAGTTTATTAAGTCAGCTGTCCTCGTTAGTAACCTACAACTAGTTGTCCACAGTTAGATGTACAGAAATAAATCGATAAATATTATCTTGAATCAATCCACGACCCAGTGTATACGTATCTCAGTATTTATCACAACTCAAACTATATATATTTTGGAATCAACCTCAACCCTGTATAGCTAACTCCAACATTCACATATAGAGTGTCTATGGTTGTTCCGAAATATATATAGATGTGTCGACATGATAGGTCGAAACATTGTATACGTGTCTATGGTATCTCAAGATTACATAATATACAATACAAGTTGATTAAGTTATGGTTGGAATAGATTTGTTACCAATTTTCACGTAGCTAAAATGAGAAAAATTATCCAATCTTGTTTTACCCATAACTTCTTCATTTTAAATCCGTTTTGAGTGAATCAAATTGCTATGGTTTCATATTGAACTCTATTTTATGAATCTAAACAGAAAAATTATAGGTTTATAGTCGGAAAAATAAGTTACAAGTCGTTTTTGTAAAGGTAGTCATTTCAGTCGAAAGAACGACGTCTAGATGACCATTTTAGAAAACATACTTCCACTTTGAGTTTAACCATAATTTTTGGATATAGTTTCATGTTCATAATAAAAATCATTTTCTCAGAATAACAACTTTTAAATAAAAGTTTATCATAGTTTTTAATTAACTAACCCAAAACAGCCCGCGGTGTTACTACGACGGCGTAAATCCGGTTTTACGGTGTTTTTCGTGTTTCCAGGTTTTAAATCATTAAGTTAGCATATCATATAGATATAGAACATGTGTTTAGTTGATTTTAAAAGTCAAGTTAGAAGGATTAACTTTTGTTTGCGAACAAGTTTAGAATTAACTAAACTATGTTCTAGTGATTACAAGTTTAAACATTCGAATAAGATAGCTTTATATATATGAATCGAATGATGTTATGAACATCATTACTACCTTAAGTTCCTTGGATAAACCTATTGGAAAAGAGAAAAATGGATCTAGCTTCAACGGATCCTTGGATGGCTCGAAGTTCTTGAAGCAGAATCATGACACGAAAACAAGTTCAAGTAAGATCATCACTTGAAATAAGATTGTTATAGTTATAGAAATTGAACCAAAGTTTGAATATGATTATTACCTTGTATTAGAATGATAACCTATTGTAAGAAACAAAGATTTCTTGAGGTTGGATGATCACCTTACAAGATTGGAAGTGAGCTAGCAAACTTGAAAGTATTCTTGATTTTATGTAACTAGAACTTGTAGAATATATGAAGAACACTTAGAGCTTGAAGATAGAACTTGAGAGAAATCAATTAGATGAAGAAAATTGAAGAATGAAAGTGTTTGTAGGTGTTTTTGGTCGTTGGTGTATGGATTAGATATAAAGGATATGTAATTTTGTTTTCATGTAAATAAGTCATGAATGATTACTCATATTTTTGTAATTTTATGAGATATTTCATGCTAGTTGCCAAATGATGGTTCCCACATGTGTTAGGTGACTCACATGGGCTACTAATAGCTGATCATTGGAGTGTATATACCAATAGTACATACATCTAAAAGCTGTGTATTGTACGAGTACGAATACGGGTGCATACGAGTAGAATTGTTGATGAAACTGAACGAGGATGTAATTGTAAGCATTTTTTTTAAGTAGAAGTATTTTGATAAGTGTATTGAAGTCTTTCAAAAGTGTATAAATACATATTAAAACACTACATGTATATACATTTTAACTGAGTCGTTAAGTCATCGTTAGTCGTTACATGTAAGTGTTGTTTTGAAACCTTTAGGTTAACGATCTTGTTAAATATTGTTAACCCAATGTTTATAATATCAAATGTGATTTTAAATTATTATATTATCATGATATTATCATGTATGAATATCTCTTAATATGATATATATACATTAAATGTCTTTACAACGATAATCGTTACATATATGTCTCGTTTAAAAATCATTAAGTTAGTAGTCTTGTTTTTACATATGTAGTTCATTGTTAATATACTTAATGATATGTTTACTTATCATAGTATCATGTTAACTATATATATATCCATATATATGTCATCATATAGTTTTTACAAGTTTTAACGTTCGTGAATCACCGGTCAACTTGGATGGTCAATTGTCTATATGAAACATATTTCAATTAATCAAGTCTTAACAAGTTTGATTGCTTAACATGTTGGAAACATTTAATCATGTAAATATCAATCTCAATTAATATATATAAACATGGAAAAGTTCGGGTCACTACAGTACCTACCCGTTAAATAAATTTCGTCCCGAAATTTTAATCTGTTGAAGGTGTTGACGAATCTTCTGGAAATAGATGCGGGTATTTCTTCTTCATCTGATCTTCACACTCTCAGGTGAACTCGGGTCCTCTACGAGCATTCCATCGAACCTTAACAATTGGTATCTTGTTTTGCTTAAGTCTTTTAACCTCGCGATCCATTATTTCGACGGGTTCTTCGATGAATTGAAGTTTTTCGTTGATTTGGATTTCATCTAACGGAATAGTGAGATCTTCTTTAGCAAAAAATTTCTTCCAATTCGAGACGTGGAAAGTGTTATGTATAGCCGCGAGTTGTTGAGGTAACTCAAGTCGGTAAGCTACTGGTCCAACACGATCAATAATCTTGAATGGTGCAATATACCTTGGATTTAATTTCCCTCGTTTACCAAATCGAACAACGCCTTTCCAAGGTGCAACTTTAAGCATGACCATCTCTCCAATTTCAAATTCTATATCTTTTCTTTTAATGTCAGCGTAGCTCTTTTGTCGACTTTAGGCGGTTTTCAACCGTTGTTGAATTTGGATGATCTTCTCGGTAGTTTCTTGTATAATCTCCGGACCCGTAATCTGTCTATCCCCCACTTCACTCCAACAAATTAGAGACCTGTACTTTCTACCATAAAGTGCTTCAAACGGCGCCATCTCAATGCTTGAATGGTAGCTGTTGTTGTAGGAAAATTCTGCTAACGGTAGATGTCGATCCCAACTGTTTCCAAAATCAATAACACATGCTCGTAGCATGTCTTCAAGCGTTTGTATCGTCCTTTCGCTCTGCCCATCAGTTTGTGGATGATAGGCAGTACTCATGTCTAGACGAGTTCCTAATGCTTGCTGTAATGTCTGCCAGAATCTTGAAATAAATCTGCCATCCCTATCAGAGATAATAGAGATTGGTATTCCATGTCTGGAGACGACTTCCTTCAAATACAGTCGTGCTAACTTCTCCATCTTGTCATCTTTTCTTATTGGCAGGAAGTGTGCTGATTTGGTGAGACGATCAACTATTACCCAAATAGTATCAAAACCACTTGCAGTCCTTGGCAATTTAGTGATGAAATCCATGGTAATGTTTTCCCATTTCCATTCCGGGATTTCGGGTCGTTGAAGTAGACCTGATGGTTTCTGATGCTCAGCTTTGACCTTAGAACACGTCAAACATTCTCCTACGTATTTAGCAACATCGGCTTTCATACCCGGCCACCAAAAATGTTTCTTGAGATCCTTGTACATCTTCCCCATTCCAGGATGTATTGAGTATCTGGTTTTATGAGCTTCTCTAAGTACCATTTCTCTCATATCTCCAAATTTTGGTACCCAAATCCTTTCAGCCCTATACTGGGTTCCGTCTTCCCGAATATTAAGATGCTTCTCCGATCCTTTGGGTATTTCATCCTTTAAATTTCCCTCTTTTAAAACTCCTTGTTGCGCCTCCTTTATTTGAGTAGTAAGGTTATTATGAATCATTATATTCATAGATTTTACTCGAATGGGTTCTCTGTCCTTCCTGCTCAAGGCATCGGCTACCACATTTGCCTTCCCCGAGTGGTAACGAATCTCAAAGTCGTAATCATTCAATAATTCAATCCACCTACGCTGCCTCATATTCAGTTGTTTCTGATTAAATATGTGTTGAAGACTTTTGTGGTCAGTATATATAATACTTTTGACCCCATATAAGTAGTGCCTCCAAGTCTTTAATGCAAAAACAACCTCCTAATTCCAAATCATGCGTCGTATAATTTTGTTCGTGAATCTTCAATTGTCTAGACGCATAAGCAATCACCTTCGTTCATTGCATTAATACACAACCGAGACCTTGCTTTGATGCGTCACAATAAATCACAAAATCATCATTCCCTTCAGGCAATGACAATATAGGTGCCGTAGTTAGCTTTTTCTTCAATAACTGAAACGCTTTCTCTTGTTCATCATTCCATTCAAATTTATTCCCTTTATGCGTTAATGCAGTCAAGGGTTTTGCTATTCTAAAAAAGTCTTGGATGAACCTTCTGTAGTAACCAGCTAGTCCTAAAAACTGGTGTATGTGTTTCGGAGTTTTCGGGGTTTCCCACTTTTCAACAGTTTCTATCTTTGCCGGATCCACCTTAATACCTTCTTTGTTCACTATGTGACCGAGGAATTGAACTTCTTCCAACTAAAATGCACACTTTGAAAACTTAGCGTACAATTCTTCCTTCCTCAATACTTCTAACACCTTTCTCAAATGTTCACCGTGTTCTTGGTAATTCTTTGAGTAAATAAGTATGTCATCAATGAAAACAATGACAAACTTGTCAAGGTATGGTCCACACACTCGGTTCATAAGGTCCATGAACATAGCTGGTGCATTAGTTAAACCAAACGGCATGACCATAAACTCGTAATGACCGTAAAGTGTTCTGAAAGCAGTCTTTGGAATATCATCTTCTTTCACCCGCATTTGATGATACCCGGAACGTAAGTCAATCTTTGAATAAACAGACGAGCCTTGTAGTTGATCAAATAAGTCGTCGATTCTCGGTAGTGGGTAGCGGTTCTTGATGGTAAGTTTGCTCAACTCTCGGTAGTCGATACACAACCTGAATGTACCATCTTTCTTCTTGACAAACAAAACAGGAGCTCCCCACGGTGATGTGCTTGGTCGAATGAAACCACGCTCTAAAAGTTTTTGTAATTGGCTTTGCAGTTCTTTCATCTCGTTGGGTGTGAGTCTGTAAGGAGCACGAGCTATTGGTGCAGCTCCTGGTACAAGATCTATTTGAAATTCAACGGATCGATGTGGGGGTAATCCTGGTAATTCTTTCGGAAATACATCGGGAAATTCTTTTGCAATGGGAACATCATTGATGCTCTTTTCTTCAGTTTGTACTTTCTCGACGTGTGCTAGAACAGCATAGCAACCTTTTCTTATTAGTTTTTGTGCCTTCAAATTACTAATAAGATGTAGCTTCGTGTTGCCCTTTTCTCCGTACACCATTAAGGGTTTTCCTTTTTCTCGTATAATGCGAATTGCATTTTGTAACAAACGATCTCTACTTTCACTTCTTTCAACCAGTCCATACCAATTATCACATCAAAACTCCCTAACTCTACTGGTATCAAATCAATCTTAAATGTTTCGCCAACCAGTTTAATTTCTCGATTCCTACATATATTATCTGCTGAAATTAATTTACCATTTGCTAATTCGAGTAAAAATTTACTATCTAAAGGCGTCAATGGACAACTTAATTTAGCACAAAAATCTCTACTCATATAGCTTCTATCCGCACCCGAATCAAATAAAACGTAAGCAGATTTATTATCAATAAGAAACGAACTCGTAACAAGCTCCGGGTCTTCCTGTGCCTCTGCCGCATTAATATTGAAAACTCTTCCGCGGCCTTGTCCATTCGTGTTCTCCTGGTTCGGGCAATTTCTAATAATGTGGCCCGGTTTTCCACATTTATAACAAACTACATTGGCATAACTTGCTCCAACACTACTTGCTCCGCCATTACTCATTCCGACACCATTTGTTCCTTTCGTTCTATTAACCTCTGGTCCGTAGACCTCACACTTCGCCGCGCTATGACCATTTCTTTTAAACTTGTTGCAAAATTTGGTGCAGAACCCCGAGTGATACTTTTCACACCTTTGGCATAGCTGCTTCTGATTGTTGTTGTTGTTGCGGTTATTATTGTTGTTGGGATGATTGTTGTAGTTGTTGTTGTTGTTGTTGTTGTTGTTGTTGTTGTTGTTGTTATTGTTGGGCCGTTTGTTGTAGTTGCGATTGATGTTGTGATTGTTGGGATAATTGTTGCGATTATTGTTGTAATTGCTGTTGTTGTTGTATTGGTGATTCTTATCACCGTTTTCCTCCCACTTTCTTTTGACTTGCTTCACATTGGCCTCTTCAGCAGTCTGTTCTTTAATTCTTTCTTCAATCTGGTTCACTAGTTTATGAGCCATTCTACATGCCTGTTGTATGGAGGTGGGCTCGTGTGAACTTATATCTTCTTGGATTCTTTCCGGTAATCCTTTCACAAACGCGTCGATCTTCTCTTCCTCATCTTCGAATGCTCCCGGACACAATAGGCACAATTCTGTGAATCGTCTTTCGTACGTGGTAATATCAAATCCTTGGGTTCGTAACCCTCTAAGTTCTGTCTTGAGCTTATTGACCTCGGTTCTGGGACGGTACTTCTCGTTCTTCAAGTGCTTGAATGCTGACCACGGTAGTGCGTACGCATCGTCTTGTCCCACTTGCTCTAGATAGGTATTCCACCATGTTAACGCAGAACCTGTGAAGGTATGCGTAGCGTACTTCACTTTGTCCTCTTCAGTACACTTACTTATGGCAAACACCGATTCGACCTTCTCGGTCCACCGTTTCAATCCGATCGGTCCTTCGGTTCCATCAAATTCCAAAGGTTTGCAGGCAGTGAATTCTTTGTAGGTGCATCCTACACGATTTCCTGTACTGCTAGATCCAAGGTTATTGTTGGTATGTAGCGCAGCCTGTACTGCGGCTATGTTTGAAGCTAGAAAAGTACGGAATTCCTCTTCATTCATATTCACAGTGTGTCGAGTAGTCGGTGCCATTTCCTTCAAAATAGTCAAATGGAACAAGTTAATCATACAGAATATTAAGAGTAGTTAATAGTATTTCGTAGCATAATATGAACTCATTTATAAAAGCTTTTTCTTCATATTAGCGTTTTATAAGTTTAAATTCGGGTAGTACCTACCCGTTAAGTTCATACTTAGTAGCTAATATACAATTCAACTACTACAATTCTATATGAAAAACTGATTATAATAATATTTCGCGTTCAAACTTTTATACAATATTTTTCAAACTTACAATACCGCTTATTTTACATAAAGCATGAAATATAGCACACAATAACTTTGATACAAGATAGTTGTGAAGATAATTCTAGCTAGTACACAAGTCGTTCAGCAAAGGCAATAAAGACACGTAATTCATACGTCCAGAAACAAGTCATGCATTCTGGTTTTACTAGGACTACTTCCCATCCTTGGTCTTGTGGAACATAACCGTTATGGCCGTTGATAAGACAGCGTGTTGTAATGTCGTCAAAGGTACGAGGGTTACGTAATGTCCAACAGTCCCGTAACAATCTAAAAACCTCATTTCTTACCCCAATTACCGACTCCGTCACTTGTGGGAACGTTTTGTTTAATAGTTGTAGCCCGATATTCTTGTTCTCACTTTGGTGAGAAGCGAACATTACTAATCCGTAAGCATAACATGCTTCTTTATGTTGCATGTTAGCCGCTTTTTCTAAATCACGAAGTCCAATATTCGGATATATTGAGTCAAAATAATTTCTTAACCCATTGCGTAAAATAGCATTTGGGTTCCCCGCAATATATGCGTCAAAGTAAACACATCGTAACTTATGGATTTCCCAATGTGATATCCCCCATCTTTCGAACGAAAGCCTTTTATAAACCAAGGCATTCTTGGAACGTTCATTGAATGTCTTACAAACTGATCTCGCCTTAAATAGTTGTGCCGAAGAATTCTGACCGACTCTAGACAAGATTTCATCAATCATGTCTCCGGGTAGGTCTCTTAAAATATTGGGTTGTCTATCCATTTTGTGTTTTTATATTGTAAAATAGACAAGAGTTAGATTCATAAAAAAAAATACTTATTAATACAAGCAATTTTTACATATATCATAAAGCATAAGCACACTATATTACATATATTACACTACACGAATACAACTATCTTATTCCGACTCGCTTGTTTCTTCTTCTACGGTTTTGGATCGTTTTGCCAAGTTTCTAGGGATATATGATGTTCCCCTAATACGAGCCGTCGTTTTCCACATTGGTTTAGAAAAACCTGGTGGTTTAGAGGTTCCCGGGTCATTGTTACAACTTAAGGACTTCGGGGGTTGACGATACATATAAAGTTCATCGGGGTTGGAATTAGATTTCTCTATTTTTATGCCCTGTCCCTTATTATTTTCTTTTGCCTTTTTAAATTCAGTTGGGGTAATTTCTATAACATCATCGGAATTTTCGTCGGAATCCGATTCATCGGAGAATTGGTAATCCTCCCAATATTTTGCTTCCTTGGCGGAAACACCATTGACTATAATTAACCTTGGTCGGTTGGTTGAGGATTTTCTTTTACTTAACCGTTTTATTATTTCCCCCACCGGTTCTATTTCTTCATCAGGTTCCGATTCTTCTTCCGGTTCCGATTCTTCTTCCGGTTCCGACTCTTCTTCCGGTTCCTCTTCGGGAACTTGTGAATCAGTCCACGAATCATTCCAATTTACATTTGACTCTTCATTGTTATTAGGTAAGTCAATGGGACTTGTTCTAGAGGTAGACATCTATCATATAATATCAAACGCGTGAAGAGATTAATATATCACATAATATTCACATGTTAAAAATATATAGTTTCCAACAAAATTTGTTAAGCAATCATTTTTCAAGTAAACACGGTCGAAGTCCAGACTCACTAATGCATCCTAACAAACTCGATAAGACACACTAATACAAAATTCTGGTTCTCTAAGACCAACGCTCTTATACCAACTGAAATGTCCCGTTCTTATTGATTAAAAACGTTCCATATTAATTGATTTCGTTGCGAGGTTTTGACCTCTATATGAGACGTTTTTCAAAGACTGCATTCATTTTAAAACAAACCATAACCTTTATTTCATCAATAAAGGTTTAAAAAGCTTTACGTAGATTATCAAATAATGATAATCTAAAATATCCTGTTTACACACGACCATTACATAATGGTTTACAATACAAATATGTTACAACAAAATAAGTTTCTTGAATGCAGTTTTTACACAATATCATACAAGCATGGACTCCAAATCTCGTACTTATTTAAGTATGCGACAGCGGAAGCTCTTAATAATCACCTGAGAATAAACATGCTTAAAATGTCAACAAAAATGTTGGTGAGTTATAGGTTTAACCTATATATATCAAATCATAATAATAGACCACAAGATTTCATATTTCAATACACATCCCATACATAGAGATAAAAGTCATTCATATGGTGAACACCAGGTAACCGACATTAACAAGATGCATATATAAGAATATCTCCATCATTCCGGGACACCCTTCGGATATGATATAAATTTCGAAGTGCTAAAGCATCCGGTACTTTGGATGGGGTTTGTTAGGCCCAATAGATCTATCTTTAGGATTCGTGTCAATTAGGGTGTCTGTTCCCTAATTCTTAGATTACCAGACTTAATAAAAAGGGGCATATTCGATTTCAATAATTCAACCATAGAATGTAGTTTCACGTACTTGTGTCTATTTTGTAAATCATTTATAAAACCTGCATGTATTCTCATCCCAAAAATATTAGATTTTAAAAGTGGGACTATAACTCACTTTCACAGATTTTTACTTCGTCGGGAAGTAAGACTTGGCCACTGGTTGATTCACGAACCTATAACAATATATACATATATATCAAAGTATGTTCAAAATATATTTATAACACTTTTAATATATTTTGATGTTTTAAGTTTATTAAGTCAGCTGTCCTCGTTAGTAACCTACAACAAGTTATCCACAGTTAGATGTACAGAAATAAATCGATAAATATTATCTTGAATTAATCCACGACCCAGTGTATACGTATCTCAGTATTGATCACAACTCAAACTATATATATTTTGGAATCAACCTCAACACTGTATAGCTAACTCCAACATTCACATATAGAGTGCCTATGGTTGTTCCGAAATATATATAGATGTGTCGACATGATAGGTTGAAACATTGTATACGTGTCTATGGTATCTCAAGATTACATAATATACAATACAAGTTGATTAAGTTATGGTTGGAATAGATTTATTACCAATTTTCACGTACCTAAAATGAGAAAAATTATCCAATCTTGTTTTACCCATAACTTCTTCATTTTAAATCCGTTTTGAGTGAATCAAATTGCTATGGTTTCATATAGAACTCTATTTTATGAATATAAACAGAAAAAGTATAGGTTTATAGTCGGAAAAATAAGTTACAAGTCGTTTTTGTAAAGGTAGTCATTTCAGTCGAAAGAACGACGTCTAGATGACCATTTTAGAAAACATACTTCCACTTTGAGTTTAACCATAATTTTTGGATATAGTTTCATGTTCATAATAAAAATCATTTTCTCAGAATAACAACTTTTAAATCAAAGTTTATCATAGTTTTTAATTAACTAACCCAAAACAGCCCGCGGTGTTACTACGACGGCGTAAATCCGGTTTTACGGTGTTTTTCGTGTTTCCAGGTTTTAAATCATTAAGTTAGCATATCATATAGATATAGAACATGTGTTTAGTTGATTTTAAAAGTTAAGTTAGAAGGATTAACTTTTGTTTGCAAACAAGTTTAGAATTAACTAAACTATGTTCTAGTGATTACAAGTTTAAACCTTCGAATAAGATAGCTTTATATATATGAATCGAATGATGTTATGAACATCATTACTACCTTAAGTTCCTTGGATAAACCTACTGGAAAAGAGAAAAATGGATCTAGCTTCAACGGATCCTTGGATGGCTCGAAGTTCTTGAAGCAGAATCATGACACGAAAACAAGTTCAAGTAAGATCATCACTTGAAATAAGATTGTTATAGTTATAGAAATTGAACCAAAGTTTGAATATAATTATTACCTTGTATTAGAATGATAACCTACTATAAGAAACAAAGATTTCTTGAGGTTGGATGATCACCTTACAAAATTGGAAGTGAGCTAGCAAACTTGAAAGTATTCTTGATTTTATGTAACTAGAACTTGTAGAATATATGAAGAACACTTAGAACTTGAAGATAGAACTTGAGAGAGATCAATTAGATGAAGAAAATTGAAGAATGAAAGTGTTTGTAGGTGTTTTTGGTCGTTGGTGTATGGATTAGATATAAAGGATATGTAATTTTGTTTTCATGTAAATAAGTCATGAATGATTACTCATATTTTTGTAATTTTATGAGATATTTCATGCTAGTTGCCAAATGATGGTTCCCACATGTGTTAGGTGACTCACATGGGCTACTAAGAGCTTATCATTGGAGTGTAAATACCAATAGTACATACATCTAAAAGCTGTGTATTGTACGAGTACGAATACGGGTGCATACGAGTAGAATTGTTGATGAAACTGAACGAGGATGTAATTGTAAGCATTTTTGTTAAGTAGAAGTATTTTGATAAGTGTATTGAAGTCTTTCAAAAGTGTATAAATACATATTAAAACACTACATGCATATACATTTTAACTGAGTCGTTAAGTCATCGTTAGTCGTTACATGTAAGTGTTGTTTTGAAACCTTTAGGTTAACGATCTTGTTAAATGTTGTTAACCCAATGTTTATAATATCAAATGAGATTTTAAATTATTATATTATCATGATATTATCATGTATGAATATCTCTTAATATGATATATATATATATACATTAAATGTCTTTACAACGATAATCGTTACATATATGTCTCGTTTAAAAATCATTAAGTTAGTAGTCTTGTTTTTACATATGTAGTTCATTGTTAATATACTTAATGATATGTTTACTTATCATAATATCATGTTAACTATATATATATCCATATATATGTCATCATATAGTTTTTACAAGTTTTAACGTTCGTGAATCACCGGTCAACTTGGGTGGTCAATTGTCTATATGAAACATATTTCAATTAATCAAGTCTTAACAAGTTTGATTTCTTAACATGTTGGAAACATTTAATCATGTAAATATCAATCTCAATTAATATATATAAACATGGAAAAGTTCGGGTCACTACAGCTTTCATACCCGGCCACCAAAAGTGTTTCTTGAGATCTTTATGCATCTTTCCCCACTCCGGGATGTATTGAATATCTGGTTTTATGTGCTTCTTTAAGTACCATTTCTCTCACATCTCCAAACCTTGGTACCCAAATTCTATCAGCCCTATATCGGGTTCTGTCTTCCCGAATATTAAGATGTTTCTCTGATCCTTTGGGTATCTCATTCTTCAACTTTCCTTCTTTTACAACCCCCTATTGTGCCTCCTTTATTTGAGTAGTAAGGTTAGTACGAATAATTATATTTATAGCTTTTACCCGTATAGGTTCTCTGTCCTTTCTACTCAAAGCGTCGGCTACCACATTCGCCTTCCCCGGGTGGTATCGAATCTCAAAATCATAATCATTCAACAGTTCAATCCACCTGCGTTGTCTCATATTCAGTTGCTTTTGATTAAATATATGTTGGAGACTTTTGTGGTCGGTATATATAATACTTTTGATTCTATATAAATAATGCCTCCAAGTCTTTAATGCAAAAACAATAGCACCCAATTCCAAATCGTGAGTTGTATAATTTTGTTCGTAAATCTTCAATTGTCTAGATGCATAA
Organism: Rutidosis leptorrhynchoides; assembly: GCF_046630445.1. NCBI lineage: Eukaryota > Viridiplantae > Streptophyta > Magnoliopsida > Asterales > Asteraceae > Rutidosis > Rutidosis leptorrhynchoides. Next base: position 300,024,164 of record NC_092339.1, read on the forward strand.
GCAATCACCTTCATTCGTTGCATTAATACACAACCGAGACCTTGCTTTGATGCATCACAATAGATCACAAAATCATCATTCCCTTTAGGCAATGACAATATAGGTGTCGTAGTTAGCTTTTTCTTCAATAACTGAAACGCCTTCTCTTGTTCATCCTTCCATTCTAATTTCTTCCCTTTATACGTTAATGCAGTCAAGGGTTTTGCTATTTTGGAGAAATCTTGGATGAATCTTCTGTAGTAACCAGCCAATCCTAAAAATTGACGTATATGCTTCGGAGTTTTTGGGGTTTCCCACTTTTCAACGGTTTCGATCTTTGCCAGGTCCACCTGGATACCTTCTTTGTTCACTATGTGACCGAGGAATTGAACTTCTTCCAACCAAAATGCGCACTTTGAAAACTTAGCGTATAGTTTTTCTTTCCTCAATACTTCTAGCACTTTTCTCAAATGTCCTTCATGCTCTTGATCATTCTTTGAGTAAATAAGTATCCCATCGATGAAAACAATGACAAACTTGTCAAGATATGGCCCACACACTTGGTTCATAACGTCCATGAACACAGCTGGTGCGTTAGTCAATCCAAACGGCATAACCATAAACTCGTAATGACCATAACGCGTCCTAAAAGTAGTTTTTGGAATATCATCCTCCTTTACTCGCATTTGATGATATCCAAAACGTAAATCGATTTTTGAATAAACCGACGAGCCTTGTAGTTGACCAAATAAGTCGACAATTCTCGGCAGTGGATAACGGTTTTTGATGGTAAGTTTATTCAACTCTCTGTAGTCGATACACAACCTAAATGTACCATCCTTCTTCTTGATAAACAAAACAGGAGCTCCCCATGGTGATGTCCTTGGTCGAATGAAACCACGTTCTAATAGTTCTTGCAGTTGGCTTTGCAGTTCTTTCATCTCGTTGGGTGCGAGTCTGTAAGGAGCACGAGCTATTGGTGCAACTCCTGGTACAAGATCTATTTGAAATTCAACAGATCGATGTGGAGGTAGTCCCGGTAATTCTTTCAGAAATACATCGGGAAATTCTTTTTCGACGGGAACATCATTGATGCTCTTTTCTTCAGTTTGTACTTTCTCGACGTGTGCTAGAACAGCATAGCAACCTTTTCTTATTAGTTTTTGTGCCTTCAAATTACTAATAAGATGTAGCTTCATGTTTCCCTTTTCTCCGTACACCATTAAGGGTTCTCCTTCTTCTCGTACAATGCGAATTGCATTTTTATAACATACGATCTCTGCTTTCACCTTCTTCAGCCAGTCCATGCCAACTATTACATCAAAACTCCCTAACTCTACTGGTATCAAATCAATCTTAAATATTTCGCTACCCAGTTTAATTTCTCGATTCCGGCATATATTATCTGCTGAAATTAATTTACCGTTTACTAAATCGAGTAAAAATTTACTATCCAACGGCGTCAATGGACAACTTAATTTAGCACAAAAATCTCTACTCATATAGCTTCTATCCGCACCCGAATCAAATAAAACGTAAGCAGATTTATTGTCAATAAGAAACGTACCCGTAACAAGCTCTGGGTCTTCCTGTGCCTCTGCCGCATTAATATTGAAAACTCTTCCGCGGCCTTGTCCATTCGTGTTCTCCTGGTTCGGGCAATTTCTAATAATCTGGCCCAGTTTTCCACATTTATAACAAACTACATTGGCATAACTTACTCTGACACTACTTGCTCCGCCATTACTCATTCCGACACCATTTGTTCCTTTCGTTCTGTTAACCCCTGGTCCGTAGACCTCACACTTCGCTGCGCTATAACCATTTCTTTTACACTTGTTGCAAAATTTGGTGCAGAACCCCGAGTGATACTTTTCACACTTTTGGCATAGCTGCTTCTGATTGTTGTTGTTGTTGCAGTTGTTATTGTTGTTGGGATGATGGTTGTAGTTGTTGTTGTGCCATTTGTTGTAGTTGCGATTGATGTTGCGATTGTTGGGATAGTTGTTGTTGTTTTGGTGACTTTTATCACCGTTTTCCTCCCACTTTCTTTTGACTAGCTTCAGGTTGGCCTCTTCGGCCGCCTGTTCTTTAATTCTTCCCTCAATCTGGTTCACTAGTTTGTAAGCCATTCTACATGCCTTTTGTATGGAGGCAGGCTCGTGTGAACTTATATCTTCTTGGATTCTCTCCAGTAACCCTTTCACAAACGCGTCGATCTTCTCTTCCTCATCTTCGAACGCTCTCGGATACAATAGGCACAATTCTGTGAATCGTCTTTCTTACGAAGTAATATCGAATCCCTGTGTTCGTAACCCTCTAAGTTCTGACTTGAGCTTATTGACCTCGGTTCTGGGACGGTACTTCTCGTTCATCACGTGCTTGAATGCTGACCACGGTAGCGCGTAAGCAGCATCTTGTCCCACTTGCTCTTGATAGGTATTCCACCATGTTAACGCAATACATGTGAAGGTATGCGTAGCGTACTTCACTTTGTCTCCTTCAGCACACTTACTTATGGCAAACACCGATTCAACTTTCTCGGTCCACCGTTTCAATCCGATTGGTCCTTCGGTCCCATCAAATTCTGAAGGTTTGCAGGCAGTGAATTCCTTGTAGGAGCATCCTACACGATTTCTTGCGTCGTTAGCTGTATTGCTAAATTCAGAGTTATTGTTGGTATGTAGCGCGGCCTGTACTGCGGCTATGTTTGAAGCAAGAAAGGAACAAAATTCCTCTTCGCTCATATTCAAGGTGTGTCGAGTAGTCGGTCCCATTTCCTTCAAAATAGTCAAATGAAACAAGTTAATCATACAGAATATTAAGAGTAGTCAATAGTATCTCGTAGCATAATATGAACTCATTTATAAAATCTTTTTCTTCATATTAGCGTTTTATAAGTTTAAATTCGGGTACTACCTACCCGTTAAGTTCATACTTAGTAGCTAATAAACAATTCAACTACTACAATTCCATATGAAAAACTGATTATAATAATATATCACATACAAATATTCTTCAAACTTACAACTTCGCTATATTACATATAACATGAAATATAGTACACTATGATACAGGACAGTTTTGAAGATAAATCTAGTTAATACGCAAGTTATTCAGCAAAGAAAATAAAGACACGTAATTCATAAGTCCAGAAACAAGTCATGCATTCTGGTTTTACTAAGACGACTTCCCATCCTTGGTCTTGTGGAAAATAACCGTTATGACCATTGGCTAGGCAGCATGTTGTAATGTCGTCAAAAGGACGAGGGTTTCGTAATGTCCAACAGCCCCGTAATAATCTAAAAACATTGTTTCTCACCCCAACTACTGAATCCGTCACTTGTGGGAAAGTTTTATTTAAAAGCTGCAATCCGATGTTCTTTTTCTCACTTTGGTAAGAAGCGAACATCACTAACCCGTAAGCATAACATGCTTCTTTATGTTGCATGTTAGAAGCTCTTTCTAATTCACGAAATCCTATGTTGGGATATGTTGAGTCAAAATAGGTTCTTAACCCGTAGCGTAAAATTGCATTTGGGTTCCCCGCATTTAACGCTTTAAAGAAAACACGACGTAACTTAAAGTCTTCCCAATATGATATACCCCACCTATCAAAGGAAAGCCTTTTATAAACTAAGGCATTTCTGGAAAGTCTTTCAAATGTTTGACAAGTTAATTTCGCCATAACTAAATGTGCTGATGAATTCTGACCGACTCTAGACAAGATTTCCTCAATCATATCCCCTGGTAAGTCTTCTAAAATGTTCGGTTGTCTACCCTTAACGTCCATTTTGTTTTTATACTGTAAAATAGACAACGATTAGATTCGTAATAACAAACAATACAAGCAATTTTTACATAGAACATAAAAGTACAAGCACACTACAATACATTTATTACACAACATGCTCACACCCCTCTAATCTGAATCACTGGTTTCTTCTTCTTCGGACTTGGTTCTTTTTCCTAATCTTCTAGGGATATATGATGTTCCTCTAATACGAGTCGTCATTTTCCACATTGGTTTAGAAAAACCTGGTGGTTTAGAGGTTACCGGGTTATTGTCACGATATTGAAAATACGGGTGTTGACGGTACATATAAAGTTCATCGGGGTCGGAATCAGATTTCTCTATTTTGATGCCTTTTCCCTTATTATTTTCTTTTGTCTCATTAAATTGGGTCGGGGTAATTTCTATAACATTATCGGAATCCTCATCAGGATCCAATTCATCAAAAAATTAGTAATTTTCCCAATATTTTGCTTCCTTAGCGGAAACACCATTGACCATTATTAACTTTGGTCCATTGGTTGAGGATTTTCTTTTATTTGACTGGTTTTATGTGGTTCCTACTATTCCCCCCTCCGGAACCTCTTCTTCTTCCGGTTCCTCTTCTTCTGGTTCCTCTTCTTCCGGTTCTTCGGGAACTTGTGAATCTTGCCAATATATATTTGACTCTTCGTTATTATTAGGTGAGTCAATGGGATTTGTGCTAGAGGTAGACATCTATCATACAATATCAAACATGTTAAGAGATTAATATATCACATAATATTTACATGTTAATAATATATAGTTTTCAACAAAAATGTTAAGCAATCATTTTTAAAGAAAACACGGTCGAAGTCCAGACTCACTAATGCATCCTAACAAACTCGATAAGACACACTAATGCAAATTTTCTGGTTCTCTAAGACCAACACTCGGGTACCAACTGAAATGTCCCGTTCATATTGATTATAAACGTTCCATATTAATGGATTTCGTTGCGAGGTTTTGACCTCTATATGAGACGTTTTTCAAAGACTGCATTCATTTTTAAAACAAGCATAACCTTTATTTTATCAATAAAGGTTTTAAAAACATTACGTAGATTATCAAATAATGATAATCTAAAATATACTGTTTACACACGACCATTACATAATGGTTTACAATAGAAATATATTACATCGACATATGTTTCTTGAATGCAGTTTTTACACAATATCATACAAACATGGACTCCAAATCTTGTCCTTATTTTAGTATGCAACAACGGAAGCTCTTAGTATTCACCTGAGAATAAACATGCTTTAAACGTCAACAAAAATGTTGGTGAGTTATAGGTTTAACCTATATATATTAAATCGTAACAATAGACCACAAAATTTCATATTTCAATACACATCCCATACATAGAGATAAAAATCATTCATATGCTGAATACCTGGTAACCGACATTAACAAGATGCATATATAAGAATATCCCCATCATTCCGGGACACCCTTCGGATATGATATAAATTTCGAAGTACTAAAGCATCCGGTACTTTGGATGGGGTTTGTTAGGCCCAATAGATCTATCTTTAGGATTCGCGTCAATTAGGGTGTCTGTTCCCTAATTCTTAGATTACCAGACTTAATAAAAAGGGGCATATTCGATTTCGATAATTCAACCATAGAATGTAGTTTCACGTACTTGTGTCTATTTTGTAAATCATTTATAAAACCTGCATGTATTCTCATCCCAAAAATATTAGATTTTAAAAGTGGGACTATAACTCACTTTCACAGATATTTCCTCCCTCGAAAATAAGACTTGGCCATGGATCGATTCACGAACCTATAAAAATATGTACATATATATCAAAGTATGATCAAAATATAATTACAACCATTTTTATTATGTTTTAAAGATTTGAGTGTATTAAGTCAGTTGTCCTCGTTAGTAACCTACAACTAGTTGTCCACAGTTAGATGTATAGAAATAAATCGATATATATTATCTTAAATCAATCCATGACCTAGTGTATACACGTCTCAGGCTAAATCACAACTCAAAGTATATATATTTTTGGAATCAACCTCAACCCTGTATAGCTGACTCCAACATTACTGCATATAGAGTGTCTATGGTTGTTCTAAATAATATATCTACATGGGTCGATATGATATGTCAAAACATTTGCATACTTGTCTATGGTATCCCAAGATTACATAATATATTAGAATACATGTATAATACAATATAAGTTAGCTAGGATATGATTTGTATAGATTTATTAAACATTTCCCGTAGCTAAAAAGATCAAAAATATCCAATCTTGTTTTCCCCATAACTTTTTCATTTTAAATCTGTTTTGAGTGAATAAAATTGCTATGGTTTCATATTGAACTCTAATTTAAGAATCCAAATAGAAAAAGTATAGGTTTATAGTCAGAAATTTAAGTTACATGTAAATTACTAAAGAGGTAGTCATTTCCGTCGAAAGAACGACATCTTGATGACCATTTTGAAAAACATACTTTCACTTTGAGTTTAACCAAGATTTTTGGATATAGTTTCATGTTCATATGAAAAATCATTTTCCCAGAAGAACAACTTTTAAATCAAAGTTTATCATAGTTTTTAATTATCCAAACCAAAACAGCCCCCGGTTTCACTACGACGGCGTATATCCGATTTTATGGTGTTCATCGTGTTTTCAGGTTTTAAATTATTAAGTTAGCATATCATATAGATATATAATATGTGTTTAGTTGATTTTAAAAGTCAAGTTAGAAGGATTAACTTTTGTTTGCGAACAAGTTTAGAATTAACTAAACTATGTTCTAGTGATTACAAGTTTAAACCTTCGAATAAGATAGCTCTATATGTATGAATCGAATGATGTTATGAACATCATTACTACCTCAAGCTTTCTGGATAAAACTACTGGAAATGAGAAAAATGGATCTAGCTTCAAAGGATCATTAGATGGCTTGAAAGTTCTTGAAGCAGAATCATGACACGAAAACAGTTCAAGTAAGATTTTCACTCGAAATAAGATTGTTATAGTTGTAGAAATTGAATCAAAGTTTGAATATGAATATTACCTTGAATTAGAAAGATAACCTACTATAAATAACAAAGGTTCCTTGATCTTAGATGATTGCTTAGAATGGCTTAGAAAGCTTGGAAGTAGACTTGCAAACTTGGAAGTATTCTTGATTTTTATGAAACTATACTTATGGAATTTATGAAGAACACTTAGAACTTGAAGATGGAACTTGAGAGAGATCAATTAGATGAAGAAAATTGAAGAATGAAAGTGTTTGTAGGTGTTTTTGGTCGTTGGTATATGGATTAGATATAAAGGATATGTAATTTTGTTTTCATGTAAATAAGTCATGAATGATTACTAATATTTTTGTAATTTTATGATATATTTCATGCTAGTTGCCAAATGATGGTTCCTACATATGTTAGGTGACTCACATGGGCTGCTAAGAGCTGATCATTGGAGTGTATATACCAATAGTACATACATCTAAAAGTTATGTATTGTACTAGTACGAATACGGGTGCATACGAGTAGAATTGTTGATGAAACTGAACGAGGATGTAATTGTAAGCATTTTTGTTAAGTAGAAGTACTTTGATATATGTCTTGAAGTCTTTCAAAAGTGTAAGAATACATATCAAAACACAACATGTATATACATTCTAATGGAGTCGTTAAGTCTTCGTTAGTCGTTACATGTAAGTGTTGTTTTGAAACCTTTAAGTTAACGATCTCAATTAATGTTGTTAACCCAATGTTTATTATATCAAATGAGATGTTAAATTATAATATTATCATGATATTATGATGTATGAATATCTCTTAATATGATATATACATTAAAATATTGTTACAACGATAATCGTTACATATAAGTCTCGTTTCGTAATTCTTGAGTTAGTAGTCTTGTTTTTACATATGTAGTTCATTGTTAACACACTTAATGATATATTTAAATATCATTTTATCATGTTAAATACAGTGTATCAATATCTTAATATGATACATATATATTTAGTAGACGTTATCATAACGATAATCATTATATATATCATTTCGAGTTTCTTAACTTAGTAATCTCATTTCTTATGTATATCACACATTGTTAATATACTTAGTGAGATACTTACTCATCATAATCTCATGTCAACCATATATATATGTCTATATATACCACAACATGTAGTTTTTACAATTTTGTAACGTTCGTGAATCGCCGGTCAACTTAGGTGATCAATTGTCTATATGAAACTTATTTCATTTAATCAAGTCTTAACAAGTTTGATTCCTTAACACGTTGGAAACATTTAATCATGTAAATATCAATCTCAATTAATACATATAAATATGGAAAGTTCGGGTCACTACATAAACTCGCATCCGCAACTGACCCCACCCGAGGCCCATGTCCAGGCTCAAGCCTAGGCCCATGTCTGAGCCCAATCTCAGACCCAGGCCCAAGGCCGAACCCTAACCCACCATCCTTGTTACCATACAAATCAAACTCATGACCCGTATGCAACCCATCAAACTTCGAACCCAAATCGAACCGAACAAAACTGTCATCATCCACCTCCTCCTCCACAGTATGATTATCCTGACCAACCAAACCAACGTTGAAACGACCCGTTCATATTACTATAAACGCAGTACGTTATTCATTGATCCCATAGCGAGGTATTTGACCTCTATATGATACGTTTTAGAAAATATTGCATTCGTTTCATAAAAAGTACACCATTATTATACATAATGCATGTTTTAAACAAGTGGGCGATTATTTAAGAAGTAATCCCCATAATACATCGGTTTCCAAATACTACACACGTGACATAACAGTCGAATATAATACGTGACAAATGTTTTATTAAATGCAACACTTCATTTATACAAAAACATGAGACTCCATGCACAGCTTGTTCAGGTAATGCAACAGCGGAAGACTTTCTTAAGGACCTGAGAATAAACATGCTTAAACAGTCAACACAAAGGTTGGTAAGATATATAGGTTTAAAGCTAGCATCGATATAAATATAGACCACAAGATTTCATAGTTACAAATATTTCAATAAAGATATTCTATAAGTTGTTGAGCGCTTCGGTAACCATACTTAACAATTAATGTGGCATATTCCCTTTACTATGAAATCTCCCTACACTGTACCAAGTGTAGTAAAAATGAAGTACTATGCAACCGTTTATGATACTAGAGCGACTAGCTCGGTTGGGGTTGTCAAACCCGATAGATCTATCAATAGGATTCGCGCTTACATGTTCATACAACATGTAAATATTAGTTACCAAGCTATTAGGGAAGATATGCAAGGTGGTACAACTCAACGAAGAATATATTTTAAGTACTTGTGTCCATAGCGTAAAACATAAAATGCATGTATTCTCATCCCAAAATAATTTTAGAGTTTAAAAATTAGACTATATACTCACTGTCGTAAAGGTATGGTTTTAACAAGTTTTCAACTTATTAAAATCTAGCCGACGTCCTTGGATTCACGAACCTATAACAATAATAATGATTCAGATAATAATACATGTGAACAAAATTAATATGGTAAGTTCATATAATAATTATATAATAATTTTTAACATTTTATGTTAGTAGTCCATTGTTAGTAGTCCTTTGTTAGTAGTCCAAAATAGTCCGAAAAGTCCAAGAGTCCAATAATCGGTATATATATAATCTTAGAATTACCCCACGACGTATTGTGTACGTATTGTCTTGCATCAATCCAGAGATGTGTTGACTTAGGATTTATCAAAACGTATTGTATACGTATTGTCATGGAACGTACCAAGATTATTATATATATACAATCTCGGAAATAACCAAGATTATAATATTTTGTTATACTAATGATAACATATCCAAATATATATATAATATAGGAAAAGTTAGCAAGGATATGGTTAATATAGTTTTTATAATATAAGTTTCGTTCGTACAACATTAATTTTAGCAGATTTTGTTTTGCTCGTCAAATATTCATTACAACTCCATTTAAAGTGAATCAAATTGCTATGGATTCCTTAAGAAGTAAATTTTACAAAACCAATTTGAAAAGTTCAGCACAAGTAGTAATTTTTAGAGCTTTACCCTCTTTTTGTGTCGGTGGACAGATTTGAAAAAATCCCGACATCCACCCAATATATGATTTTTGATAAAATACTTCCACTTTGTCTAAAATCATGAAAAAAAATACTGGAAGTCTTATTTACATATATTAACATATTTCCAAAGTCTTAGCCTCGAACTCAAAGTCTTAGATAGGTTTTTAATTCCCAACCCAAAACAGACCGCTTTTTACCGAATGGAGATTAAACGATATATGTTAAGTTTTAAGGTGTTCTTCATATGTACAAGTTATAAGTTCTTATATTAACTTAATATAAAATCATAATACATATAAATAAGTGTTATTAGAGTTAAGTTAGAAGGATTAACTTAGTATTTCAAACAAGCTTGGTGTTCACCAAAACAAGTTCTAGTTTTTACAAGTTTTATAAGCATAATAAGATAGCAACTATACAAGGAATTGAACAAGGATTTTGAGAAGTATTTTACCTTGATTATGAAGAGGAAAGTTGCTGAGATTGAAGTATGATATTAGATAATTCAAGTGTATGTTTTTAGTTTAAGAAAATGTGGATTAAAAATGAGTTAAAATGGTCCTTATTTATAAGCTTATAAATTTGGTTTTTAGTGAAAATATCTAGTATAAGTTAAAATGTATTAAGTCATGGATGACATATTAATTTGATTAGGTCATGGAGGACATACTACACAAATAATTGCATATTTCTATTGGTATATACCAATAGTAAATACTTCTAGAAGCTGTGTATAATACGGGTAAAAATACCGTATGAATACGAGTAGAATTCTTGAGAAAATTGTATGTGAATACGAGTATAGGTATCTTTGTTGAGTATATGTATATTGATATATGTATTTAAGTCTTTCAAAAGTGTATTAATACTTCTTAATACAATACTTATATATTCATTTTAACTTAAGAATTATTACTTTGTTAAACGTTACATATATATATATATCGTTACATATATATATCGTTACATATATATATCGTTTCGAAATCCTTACGTTAGTTATCTCATTTTTATATATATACTTTATTGTTAATATACTTAATGAGATACTTAATTACCATATTATCAAGTTATATATATATATATATATATATATATATATATATATATATATATATATATATATATATATATATATATATATATATATATATGTATATATATATATATGTATATATATATATGTATATATATATATATGTATATATATATATATATCCATATATATACACCAATATATAATTATTACAAGTCATGACATTCGTGAATCGTCGGAATAAAAGGGTGACCAAAAGCTTGTGTAAAACTCTTTCCGGAGGTTCAAGACTTATTAAAATTCATTGCTTATCAAGTCGGAAATATTAAATCATGTAACTAATATAATCAAGTAGTCGAAAAAATCCAGGTCGTTACAAACATCAACAATCCCTAACTCATCAACACGCTCCGACCCGTCACCAGAACAAAAAACCCTAGCCCGTTTACGTTTATGAAAACTATGAGAATCAAGAGAGGCTTACACCTTATCTAACGAAAGAGCAACCGAAGCCCTAGCACTACCCACACCATCTTTAATCGAAGACTTAGTAATGTCACCAATTTTTTGACCCACTGCCTACGGAGAAGAGTAATCAACCTCAACCACTTCATTACTGATACCTTGAACATCTTGCCCAGCACCACCACCATATACAACATGAGTATCTGAATTAACCACCTCCACAGGAACACCACCAGAAGGATCCACATTCAAAACCGTCTCAACATTGTCTAATCCTTTTCAAAACCGCCTTATTAGAAGATAAAACAAACTCTGACGCGAACAAATCTGCCATCAATCTATCACCGATCACCGTATCTACAACTTCATTAATCCAAATGTGTCCTCTAGCAATGGAATCCGAGATCAAATTTGCTGGAATAAGCTCGTGCAAATCTCGTAGACAAGCTCGTGGCTAGTTCTTTTACTTTATTCCTAACATGAACAATTAATGTATGCTTAACTCATACATGCATTTTATGTGGTGCAAGATTTGTAATGCATATGTCTTTTGGATTATGAATTCTTTGAACCATTTGAGTTACTGATTAATACAAGTTTATTTATTATTGGTGGTTGTAAGACAAGTGATTGTGATTTGACATATTGTGCTTGATCCAACATAGGGTTAACTTAGATTAGGGATAAAGACAATGTGTTTAGGTTAAATCATTTGTTCCCAAAATAATTGTATCAATAAACTTAAGAAATCTTGTCTACGAGATTTAATCGGTAATTTGACAAAGCATAAGTACATGTTTGAATGAATGTACGCATAATTGAGATTGTGAAGGTATAAAGGATTTTAAATCAATGATTACAAATCTTAGTTTTTGCTTTCTTGTTTAATCTCTATGCGTATAATAATAAAAATTAAGTCTTGTTATAGTGCTTCTAATGGTAACAGCATAGTCCTCCAGGACTAGCTGCCACATCAGCGCCGCATCAGCACTTCCTTCCCAAGACTAAACCTAGGACTAAACACTCCTAACAGTGACATGTTTCTTCCATATTTTATTTTTATTTTTTATTTTTTTATAAAATCAAATAATTATAATTATCTATATTGTAAATTATAAATACTCGCTCGACCGAGCCTCGCTCTTGAACTTGAGGGCATTGTTTCGATTTGTCTTTATTTGAGGTTTTTTGGAACTCATTTTTTGGTTTAAAGATATTTAAAGTGTGTGTATAAAATGATTGAAATGAAAGAAATGGAGGTTAAATTGTGTGTGTAAAATGATAATGCTGATATGTATATATATAGTGTATAAAAGAAAAAAAAACATTTTTTACCGTTACCCATTTCCAACGGTCTAAATTTAGACTGTTACCCCGTCCAGCAATCTGAATTACCCCGTCCAGCAATCTGATTAATTTGGGTGAGATGAAGGACGATCAGCTAGGCGACTTGGTGGGCGCACCCTGAGCGGTCCGTTGCCATCGGCACCCTCCTGGGCGGATGGCTGGGCGAACCTCAGGACCCAACCTTAGTTTTAATTAGTAAATGTACTTAGTTTAGTCAAAACCAATTCTTCAAAATTGCTTATTTTTTTTTATCATAATCTCACGTGGAACGAATCCTACTTACCATAACTAGTCTAGAGTATTTAGTTCATTTTTATTGGTACTTCGACGCCAATCATCAACCATTGTAAGAAAAACTTTTCTGCGCAAACTGACCAGATCATCCAACTTAAAGGCATCCTTTTATGAGAAACTAAATAATCTGAATCAACTCTTTGAGTTTTGTGTAGCAGTTTTTGTTTAAAATTTTCGAAAGTTGAATAAACTGGTACAATATCATATATTTTATCCATAAAACGTCTGTTTTCAAAACAATTCAGATGATGAGTTCTCATGAATGTCAACATTTATTCCAAACATTTATTCCAACTGACACCATTTTGTGTTTTAAACGGTGCTCCGATATCTAAAAGTGTATAATCAAGCTTTACTTGAAGAAGAAAGTTTACTAAAACAGAAATCCAAAATGGAATGGCTTCAGGTGGGTGATCGAATTCAGCATATTTTCATCGGGTTGTGAAAGGTAGAATGAATCATTTCTATATTGAAGCTTTGATGGATGTGAATGATGTTATGGTTGAGGTTTGCGCTGTTACTCCTTTAATTGTGCAACACTTTGAACAATTTATTGGGGTTGCTCTATGTGTGATGAAGTTCGTGACCGAGGTTCACTGTTTGTGAACACGATTAGTCAGCAGCAAGCTTCTGATATGATCAGACCGGTATCTAATTCAGAGGTGAAAGATACTATTTTCAGGATTGGTGAAAACAAGTCTCCGGGGCCTGACGGTTACACGTCAACATATTTTAAAGAAGCGTGCGGATATTTTTGGTGGTGATGTGGTTTGTGCTATAAAAGACTTATTTAATAATGGTCAATTATTAAAAGAGGTAAATAATACTATCATCACGTTAATTCTGAAAATTCAATCTCCAAGCAAGGTGACTGATTACTGACCAATCTCCTGTTGTAATGTTCTTTATAAATGTAGTAGTAAGATTATTACCTCAAGAATTAAGGCGAGCCTAGAGGAGGTGGTTAGCTTGAATCAATAAGAATTTATTCCTGGTTGGAGAATTGCGGACAATATTCTTCTAACCCAAGAGATCATGACAAATTATCACACGAACTTGGGAATCCGAGATGTGCATTCAAAGCTGACATTCAGAAAGCGTATGACACGGTAGATTGGAATTTTCTTGAGGCTACCCTTATTTGCTTTAGTTACATGAGGAAGATGAAAAAATGGATTATGGCGTGTGTTTCCTCGGCTTCCTATTCTAACTGTATAAATGGGGATCTATACGGGTTCTTTAAAGAAAAACATAGGTTAAGAAAAGGTGATCCTATGTCGCCTTATCTATTTACTCTAGTTATGGAAGTTCTCACATTAATGTTGAAAAGGAACATAGCGCACTCAAGTGGTTTTAAATATCATCTGAAGTGCGACAAGTTAAAAATTATTAATCTATGCTTCGCAGATGATTTATTTATGTTCTCTCATGCGGATGTTGCCTCTACAAAAATCATTCGTGATTCACTTGAAGAGTTCAAAAGATGTTCAGGGTTGTCTTCGAGTTTACCAAAAAGTACGGCTTTTTTCTCTCATGTTAATGCTTCTACAAAGAACCAAATTTTAGCTACTCTACCTTTCAGAGAAGGCAGCATGCTAGTTTGTTACCTGGGAGTTCCATTAATTTCCTCAAGGCTTCTGTATCGAGACTGTAAAAATCCTAGTTGACAAAGTAAGGATTAAGATCAACGACTGGAAAAACAAGTTTCTTTCGTTCACGACTCGAGTTCAACTTATTATACGGCTATGCAAATTTATTGGTGCTCGGTCTTCATTTTACCGACATCAATTATTAAAGATATAGAGAAGTTGATACGTTGCTTTTTATGGTGTCAAGGTGAGTTAAAAAAGTGAAAAGCTAAAGTGAGATGGGACGATGTTTGTTTGCCCAAAGAAGAGGGGGGATTGAGTATTAAATGACTCTAACACTGGAGCGTTGCTATTATGGCTATCATTTGTGGAGGTTACTTACGTTGAAGCAATCATTATGGGTTAGGTGGATCCATGAATATAAGCTGAAGGGCCGTAATATATGGGAATTCCCGATTGCTGCTGGATCGTCATGGAGTTGGCGCCCCATGGTGAGACAATTCTTTATGTATCGTATAGGGATTGGACAAATTGCTTCGGCCTGGTACGATCAGTGGTGCCAATTAGGCCCCTTTAGAAAACATTGAAAACACTGGCTACAATCGACAAGAAAAAGTAAGTGACTTAATTTCCAATGCTACATTTACTTGGCCGCCATTTTGGAACTCGAAAAATCCTGGTTTAGCTAGTATTCAGACTCCTCGCATGGATGATTTGGATGATAAGTTGATGTGGAAGGGAACTGATAATGTTGAGCGAGGTGGTTCTGTGGCATGCATTTGGGAATCTATTCGGCCTCATGCACAAAAGATTGATTGGTTCGAAGCGGTCTGGTTCACACAAAGTATCCCTAAACACGCTTTCATTATGTAGTTATTGATGGATAATGCCTCAAAACTCATGATAATTTAAAGCCATGGGATATTCGACCTAACCCGATTTTGAAGTGCTTGCTTTGCAATGATATAATGGATTCTCATGACCATCTTTTTTTCAAGTTTTCTTACTCATCAAGAGTGTGGCATCTGGTTGTGGGAATGATTAGAGTTTATATAGGTGGTCACGAATGGAAGAGCTGTCGAGATGCAATCACTCAATTTACAAGAGGGAAATCTGTTGATTGGGTCGTGGCTAAAATTTGCATTGGAGCTACGGTATATCATATTTGGCATGAACGGAACTCGCGGTTATTTAAGAGGGCTAAATGGACCGAAGGACAACTATTTGAATCAATACGTTCCAATGTCCGTTTGAAGCTCATCATGATTAACTTCAAAGCTTCAAAAAGAGTGGATCGAATAAAGATGGATTGGCACCTCAATTAAGCTTTTTGTCGGTTGTTGGTGTTAGCAGTCTTGAGTCTGTACTGGTCTTAGATTGCTAGTGGGTCGTTTTGCTTGGCTGCAAGAGTCGCTTGTAGCAGCTGTGCTTCCTTGTTCTGTATCATCTTGTTATTATTAATAACATTTGCCGGGGTAACCCTTTACCCAAAAACAGTGCTTTGATATCTAGTGCTCTGATATATGTGAAGTAAAAATCTTTGTTGTAGTGTGCAAATCATCTTTGAGTTTGGAAATCTTTGATTTGAAAATAGTTTCAGATGATTGTAATTGCACACGTTTATTAGTTACATCCTATTTTTCCTTGTCAAGTGTCTCAATTTTGTTCAAAAAGCATGTACATTGATACTGAAAAATGGAAGTTTTTACTTCCAACTCATGTTGTAAATCAATAACACATTTTTCCAAATCATGAGTTAGAGTTTGGAGTTAACTTGAAAATGAAAATGAACATGAACATGATCTATTTCAGCACGAAGTTTTAGAGGGTGTTTGGGAATGCGATTTGAACATGATTTTTTAATTATTGCGTTTTGAAGATGCAAATAATCAGTTTATAGTGTTTGGTAAAATAATTTTGAAAATCAATTATTTACGATTTGACAAGATGATAACGCAGTTTTGAAGAAGGTAGTAGTTATTGCACAAAAACGTGATTTTGGATTTTAGAAATTTTTTTTTTTCTTTTTTTGAATGGGAAAAATTTGGCCATATTTTACAGTTCCAGATTTTTTTACCAGAATTTATAAACATAGGTAAAATGATGTTTCAATGATCGGTTTGTGCAAACTGGTGTTTCAAATGCCTGTTTGCAGGTTCCTGGCAGTAACCCTAAAACAAACAGTAACCCTAAAACAAACAGTAACCTTAATACAAACCGGTGTTTCAAATGCCGGTTTGCATTAATGTTAATTTTTCTTTTTGGTCTTTTACAGCATCTGTTTAGGTATTGTAACAACCCTGCTTTTTCCGTCACTTCCGTTAACTTTCTGTTAATTAAATTAACGGCGATTACTTGACTTTTGTTTGTTTATGTGTAATAAATACATACTTGATTCTTGGAGGGTTGCAATAATTAATATGGGTTAATATTAATTCGAATAAATAATTCAGATAAAGAAATATGATAAAAACATTACGGTTTTGATAACTGCTTTTTGAGCAACGAAACGCTCGGGTTTATTTTAATAATTATTTTAATAATTATTAACCTTAAAAAAATATTTAATTTATTGGGTTTTTAATAAATTAACGCTTGGTTGCGTTTAACGATCGGTTTAGCGTTTCGGGCCTTCGGTACGACTAAACGGCACTTGAAACGAGCCACGAATACAAAGAATTGAAAAAAAACACGAGCCCGGGATACCATGGTGGGTCCTATTCGGCCGAAACCCCCATCTCCCACCCCTTTTTATTTTAAAACTTGCAACTTGAGGGACTTAAGTGTTAATTAGGGAATTAGGGCTAAATATAAAATGCATGTGTAAACCTAAACTGTGTAATCTTTTCCCATTTTTTTTTTTTTGGTCGATCCCTCCTCCTCCCCTCTCTGCCGCCGTCGCCCAACTTACACATACACACACACACACACACTCAAACTCAATATTTGATTAAACCTCAAGAACAAAAGTTGGAATTCGTGTTATCCTCTACGCGTTGGTATAAACGATTTCTTGATCAAAGGTATAATTAGCTAAACCCTAATCTTAAAAATCTGATTTTTATTAATTTTTCATAGTTATGTTGTCAATTGCTCAAGTCTATACGCGTACATGTTAATCGTTATCGTTAATTTGATCGTTTGATGCGTTAGGGTTTAAAACCGAATTGTTTATTGCATAATCAGTGAATTTTGATTTTTTAAATGCATGATATTATGTGTTAATTAGATTCCTTGTGAAAAACTATTGATTTTAGGCTTTGGATTCGCTTGATTTCGTTTCCGGATGATCAAGTTATGTCCATTTGAATTAACGTTGTGTTTTTGTTGTGTAATCAGAAATCTGGGTTTGATAGACCACGAATTTGCTTGTGAAACTTATACCACTAGAAATATAATTTAAAAACACTCAAGTTACACTAGGATATCATGTCGTTTGCTTATGTATAATTTGAGATATGCTTGATTTAGTGTAAAAGTGGAATTAAACAGCACTTGCATGAAAACAGCCTTGTATGATAAAATGCGTTTACTTATGTGTTTAAAGCTTTACATATTTGAAATGTACACAAAAAGTACTTCACCTTTCATGTAGATATCATAGGCTAATTGTATTTAGATCTTCGGATAATTGCGTTCGAATGTGACTAGCTAAACTATAATCGAATCTGCAACTTGCTCTCTGTGTTATACTCTGTGGTTTGTGTTTATTGAAATAGCATGTATGCTTATGGAATATGAATCTTTATATGTTATGTGGTATATCCTCAGTTTATTACAACCTCCGAAACTTTATGCATTGGGCACACTAGTGTCATACTTTGTGTAACTTCTGAATTGAGTTGAAAACTGAACATTCAACTTGCACTAATAAACTAAACAAATTGGCTAAACAAAAATTGTTCAAATTTTTATATGTGTTATTTTGACTTGTCCTTGAACCATTTCCACTAGTCTTGTGTCAATTACATGTCTCTAGCTCCAGTGATAGCCAAAACGAAATCAGTGCGCGGTCAGAAACTGACTTGGCAAACTACAAATGTACCCCTTCTGATTCCTGACTTTTAATTATCGTATGAGACCCTGGCCAGACTTTTTGGAATTGATTTTGAGTATACTTATGATCTAGAGTTTTCCATGTTTACTTGAATTTTGTACTATGAGATAACATGCTAAGTTTGCTACATGTACATGAACTTTGTGCACAACGATAAACTGAAATTGTGAAATTGACCATTTATGATCCAAAACGTGTTGTTTGACTTAGGTTTGACATGTTGACCAAAATTTGACATGTACCTACTGATGTTGACTTTAGTTGACTACTTTGACTAAGTTTGACTTTCGGTTTGACTTCGGTTGACTTTGTTTGACTTGCATGAACTAGTTGATTGTATGTTGACTTTTACTTTGAAACGCGTCGAGTCGAGCAATAAGACAACTTATACTATGAAACCACATTTTTTTAAGACATAATTAATGACCAACTTAAATATGTATACTTAGGTTGCATTACTCGGCTATAATCCATACAAGTTTTGTCTGTCATCCAAGCTTTATTCAAAGGTGAGTCTACAGTCTCACTTTTAACATGTTTTCAGGGATGAGAATACACGCTGTTATACTTACATTATCAAATGCTTTTTGTATTGACACGAGTACTATATATGCATATTGAGTTTGTTCACAAAGCCTCTAGCTTGAATACTTTTAATACCATCGGTGTAAGCACAATTTAGATGGACGGATCCGTTAGGTTGACAACCTCACCCTACAATATTAACTGTGTTGCATTTACTTTGAATATTAGATACACTCGAACAAGTGTATAACATTTTATGAGGTAAAGGCGGGTATAGTGGTTTCTATACTCGGGTCATTGCTAGTATTCAGGTACTCATAGATTATGCAAATGTTTCGCAACTTGGAGTTGTACTTTTAAAAATCTCGTAGTCAAGGAACTAAAACTATTTTTCTGATAACTATTTTCAGATACTGTTACAACATTTAAACCTGTAGATTCACCAATATTATTGTTGACCTGTTTTTGCGTGTTTGTTTCTCAGGTCCTTAAGAGGTAGACTTCTGCTGTGTTTGCTGCATGATCTGGCCGTAGAGTCAGCATACTGTTTAAAAAACATTATTTACTTTCACATTTAAAACTTTTATAACTGTTTAAATACTGTTGGCTTGTGGTTACGATCACAACAGTGTTTCTATTTTGTGATTAATGAATTATGTTTTTGGAAGTCAACTTTTAATAAAATTAAATGCGATTGCTTTAAACGTCTCATATAGAGGGCGTAACTGTTAACTGTGGGACCTTGATTAACACGCCGTCAGATAGAAATTTGGCGGGGTGTTATAGATGGTATCAGAGCTAACGGTTCGCAGGGAAACTAGGACTTGCATTAGTGTGTCTGATTTGGTCATTAAGACGCTTTAGTGAGTCTAGACTACGACCGGGACTTAGTCAATACGTGAGTACTTTATGACTAACGTTATTTGTTTAAATAACCTGCTTTATATGTGTTCTTGTCTTATGAGTTAGATGTCACAGGATTCCGGAAACAGTAGCAACAACTCAAGTGTAGCGGAGGTGAATGCACCTGCTCCTGCTCCAGCACCTGCTCCTGCCCCACATCAGATACCGAACCATCCTGTTAATCTTTATGAGTTGGACCTGATTCATACTAATCGAAACAGGAATGTAGTTGATCGTGTTAATGCGTTGAGTGATGTTGCGAGGAAATACCCCCATCCTGATGATCTCGACAGGTTGGACTCAAGAGTCACGTCCATACACACTCATATGTACGAGACTGAAGCAAGGTTCTTCGACATGGAGTGATTGATAGCAGCCTTGACTGCCAGGGTTGCTGCGTTGGAGGCATAACGTGATAGGCCGAGGAATGATGGACCTGCCTCCCGTACCCGACTGAAGAGGAAGTGAAGGGTCATTCGACCATGAGCTTTCTTTTCTTTTTCATCCACCATCCTTTCTTTATTTGATTATATAAGACTTACCGGGTATTTTAAATCGGGCTACTAGTACATTATGTTTATTGTTTGAATTATTATTTTTGGAATTTGGTTTATTACTCTTTGGATTTTATTATAATAATGGTGGTTTATGCTATGAATAATTATTATCTTTTATTGCATGCGATAATATTCTGTAATTAGTAACATTATGTGATTATAATACTTGTGTTATGTGATACTACTACTGTTACCATTAATGACACTACTTAGTGTTACTACCATTGGTATCACTACATAACACTAGTGCCACCACTATTACCACTAGTGTCACTACTACCACTACTATCACTACTAACACTACTATCACTACTGTCACTACTTATCACTACTAATACTACTTACACTACCTCTCACTACTTACGAATCTTTTTGTACTATTATTATTTACTAGTCTTCAACACTCGTTGCTAGTATATTTTTATATATAGCGTTGTTTTGACACTGACCTGGTGTGTTTTCCTGTGTTTAAGATGCCTCTGAAGGAATCAACTACCGCTCAGATCAGGAGAATGGTCGCCGAAGGAATTGCGGCCGAAAGAGCTGAACTACTGAGAGAACTCAATAACGCCCACAACAATAACGGTCGTGGTGGTTCGAGCAACACTAGTGGGAACGGCACTCAAGGCCGTAATGGATGTTCTTACAAGACATTCACTAGTTGCAACCCGCATCCTTTTAACAGAACTGAGGGACCGGTTGGTCTCACTCGATGGTTTGAAAAGCTTGAGTTGACTTTCCGCATCAGTGGGTGTAATGATAATGACTGGGTACATTTTGCTACGGGCACGCTGTTGGACAGTGCGCTCACATGGTGGAACAACTATGCTCAATCCTTGGGTCATGATCAAGCTTATGCCCTACCTTGGGAAACCTTGAAGCAAAGAATGATAGAAGAGTATTGTTCACAAAATGAGATTAAGAAAATGGAACGCGAGTTCCGAGAGCTGAAGTTAGTAGGCAACGATCTCACCGCCTATAACAAGAGGTTCTTTGAGCTGGCGCTAATGTGTCCTGAAATGGTTACTCCTGAGAGGCATAAGGTGGAACTGTACATCGAAGGTCTAAGTGAGAATATTCAAGGCAGGTCACTACTTCTAAACCCGCAAACGTGCAAGAAGCTATTGACATGGCTAGTTTGTTACTGGACCAGATTGCCCAAAGAGGAAAGGGTACTACAGTGAATGAGAATAAGACCAATGATGGTAAGAGGAAGTGGAATGGTGATCAAGATAATAATTTTAACCAACAGCCATTCAAGAAGCAAGATTCTTACCGCAACGACACTGAGGTCACGGGAACTAACTTCGGGTATAAGGGCAAAAAGCCACAATGTCAAAAGTGTGGCAAGCATCACACCGGAAACTGTACTGTTCTAATTTGTGATCGGTGCAAGAAGTTTGGCCATTTGGCGAAAGATTGTAAGGTTAACTTCAACGGCAACACCAACAACAACAACACTGCAAGCAATGCGAACAATGCTGGTAATGGTAAGAACTGTTATGGTTGTGGACAGCCGGGCCATTTCAAGAGGGACTGTCCTAAGAACAACAATAATGGGAATGCTCGAGGTAGGGCATTCAACATCAATTCCGCAGAAGCTCGTGATGATCTGAAGCTAGTCACGGGTACGTTTTCACTCAATGATCAACCTGTTTATGTTTTGTTTGACACTGGTGCTGATAGAAGTTTTATATCTAAGGATGTCTATCACAATGTTAAGAATCCTGTTTTTCCCTTAGATAATGTGTATTCCATAGAACTAGGGAATGGTAACTTGATGAGAGCCGAAAAGATTTATCGCGGTTTTACTTTGACGTTAGAGGGTAAGCCTTTTAGCATTGATGTGATACCTATTAAACTGGGAAGTTTTGAACTGGTGGTTGGAATGGACTGGTTAGCTGATAACAAAGCCGAGGTGGTCTGTGACCTAAAGGCTATTCGTATTCCTATTGCTGACGGTGAACCTATGATGATTTATGGAGAGAAGAACAGTTCATAATTACATCTCATTAACTGCTTGAAAGTTCAGAGATATGTGAGAAAGGGATGTATCGCGTTTATGGCTCATGTAAGCCAAATTGTACCTGATGAAAGGAGACCCGAAGACGTTCCTATAGTTAAGGAATTTCTTGAAGTTTTTTTGAAGGAATTACCTGGTCTCCTACCACATCGAGAAGTTGAGTTTCAGATATATTTAGTGCCAGGAGTGGCACCGGTGGCTCGCGCACCATACAGACTTGCACCCCCAAAGCTTCAAGAGTTGTCTAGCCAATTGCAAGAGTTGTTAAACAAGGGATTTATCAGACCGAGTTCTCCACCTTGGGGAGCTCCGGTCTTGTTTGTTAAAAAGAAGGATGGGTCGATGAGATTGTGTATCGACTACAGAGAATTGAACAAATTGACAATCAAGAATCGGTATCCGCTACCGAGGATTGATGACTTATTTGATCAGTTGTAGGGATCTAGTTGTTATTTGAAGATTGATTTGAGATCCGAGTATCACTAATTGAGAGTAAAAGAAGCTGATGTCCCGAAGACGGCGTTTAGAACACGTTATGGACCTTATGAGTTTACAGTGATGCCATTTGGTTTGACGAACGCACTAGCAGTGTTCATGGACCTCATGAACCGTGTGTGTAAGCCATACCTAGATAAATTTGTCATTATGTTTATTGATGATATATTGGTGTACTCCAAGAAAAAGGAAGAGCACGAACAGCATCTACGATCGATATTGACCTTGCTTATAAAAGAGCAGTTGTATGCAAAGTTCTCTAAGTGTGACTTTTGGTTGGCAGAGGTACAATTTCTTGGCCATGTTGTAGTGGCCAATGGAATACAGGTCGATCCAGCAAAGATTGAGTCGGTTAAGAATTGGGAAACTCCAAAGACACCAACTCAGATCCGGCAGTTTTTGGGTTTAGCTGGTTACTATAGGAGATTCATCGAGGGATTCTCTAAGATTGCCCGACCATTAACCGCGTTGACTCATAAGGGCAAGAAGTATGAGTGGTCAGAACCGCAAGAAACTGCATTTTAGTTGTTGAAGGAGATGTTAACAATTGCACCAATATTGTCTCTACCAGAGGGAAGTGAAGATTTTGTTGTTTATTATTATGGCTCACGACAAGGAATGGGTTGCGTGCTTATGCAATGAAATAAAGTTATTACTTATGGATCGCGTCAGTTAAAGATTCACGAGCAGAACTACACTACGCACGACCTTGAGTTAGGAGCTGTTGTCTTTGCACTTAAAATGTGGAGACACTACCTGTATGGAACCAAGTTTACTATCTTCACTGACCATAAGAGTTTACAGCACATATTTGATCAGAAACAGCTCAACATGAGACGACGACGTTGGATGGAACTACGTAATGATTATAACTGCGAACTTCAATACCATCCGGGCAAAGCAAATGTTGTGGCGGATGCTTTAAGCAGAAAAGAGCGAGAGAAACCCTTCAAGGTTAAGGCTCTTAACATAGTTGTCCATACGAATCTCACATCACAGATCCGTGAAGCACAACGAGAGGCCGTGAAATAAGAAAATGTAGATGTTGAATTTCTCAGAGGAATGGATAAGAAATTTGACATCAAGGAGGACGGAACACGGTACTTTGCTAATCGAATCTGGGTACCAAAGTTTGGTGGATTGAGAGAACTAGTGTTGGAGGAAGCACACAAGTCAAGGTACTCAATTCATCCGGGATCAGATAAAATGTACCAAGATTTGAAAGCATTTTATTGGTGGCAAAATTTGAAAACTAACATTGCTACCTATGTCGGAAAGTGCTTAACTTGCGCTAAGGTCAAGGCCGAACATCAGAGGCCATCAGGGTTATTGACTCAACCAGAGATTCCCCAGTGGAAGTGGGAAGGTATTACCATGGACTTCATCACGAAACTGCCGAGAACAGTGGGAAGTTATGTGATGGCCCCGTCAAAACACTTAACGGCTCCGTCACTTGGTCCCACAGCTTGATCGAACTTAAATGAATTTAACAAATGACATTGCATTCTTTTATTTCAAACGTTTCCCAAAAAGGAAATATACCAAAAATATGTAGTTTAAGTAACTCAACATATTAAATACCAAAGTTGACATAAAACATTGTCAACAAAACCCCACAAGATTAAATTATTCCAAAAATAGAATGCAAGTTCAAAGTTTCATAATTGTTTAATAAAATCTGCCCAAATGCATGCAGACTCTTCTAACACAGCGGAAGCAACCAAATAACTCAAGTACCTGTGAAAACATGCGCGTAAACTGTCAACAAAAATGTTGAGTGAATTATAGGTTTAAATAAACGTATAAGCTTTAAACTACAAGCTTTAAAATATAAAACATTATTCCATTATCAATGAGCCACTTGGTAACCACTTAACCCTTTATTTACCCTTGCTAAACACAATAAATAATATACACTGAACAAGTGTATCTACAACAAAATACGAAGTACTAAACATTCTGATTATAAATTGCTAGCGCGACTAGCTCGAAATGGGTTTATCAAACCCGATAGATCTATCCGTAGGATTCGCGTTCACCAGTAGAAACCAGTGATTACAGTTACCAGACTAGGGAATATTTTTGTTCAACTCACAATGAATAATTTAATTTGATTGCCACTTGTGTCTAAACGTAAAATAAAATGCATGTAATCATATCCCAAAAATATACTTTGAAAAGTATGTAAAAACGGGACTATAACTCACCTTAATAGCAAACAAAGTAACCACACAATAATGCGAACAGCTAATGAACTAAAGTGATCAGGAATGATCACAACGCCGACCTATAAATAAAGCAGGTCGATATAAATAACTATTTAGGTCAAGTCTTAGTATGATAGCTATTGTACATGTTGCAAGTAGACATAGAACAATACTCAACATGCATCGATTTGATCGGAATAGCGTACAGACACACACTTTCTATTTTTAGAAAGTTTCTATTTTTAGCAGGTTTCCATTTTTGGAAAGTTTCTATTTTAGGAAAGTTTCTATTTTTGGAAAGTTTCTATTTTAGGAAAGTTTCTATTTTTGGAAAGTTTCTATTTTTGGAAAGTTTCCAAACTTAGAAAGTTTCCATATTTAGAAAGTTGCTATTTTTGGAAAGTTTATAAGTTAGGAAAGTTTCCTTAATCAGAAAGTCAACAAAAGTCAACTGAAAGTCAAAGTCAACCGAAAGTCAACTCAAAAGTCAACCTTGGTCAAACATAGTCAACATTGATTTTTAAAGTATAGGTTATAATAATAATAATATAGGTTATAATGTTATTTAAAGTCATAAATGTATAATTATGTCATAACATAAGTTTAATTAAATTAAATTGAATTATTAAAGTTAACATAAGTTTAAATGATATAATTAATATAACATAAGTATTTAATTAATTAATTAAATATTAGTCATAACATAAGTATTATTAATTAATAATAGATTTTAAATCATATCGTAAGTATTATTAATTAATAATGAATTATTAATCACATCATAAGCTTCTAATTATAATTATTAAATCATAAGTATTTAATAATTACATTATAATTAAATAATAACTAAGCCTTATGATAACTAAATGATTAATTAATCCTTATTATAAGCCTTATTATAATAATCTCATAATATAAGTTTAATACTTACCATAAGTATTTTTCATTAATAATACAAGTATTATTAATCATAAGTTTAATTAAATGTTTAATTAAATCATAATTAATTATTAAATGATATAATAAATATATATCATAAGTCTTAAATTAAATTAATTACTTTTTATATCATAAGTAATTTATTAACAATAAAAATCATTATTTTTATCATAAGTCATAATTAATAACCATAAGTTTTAATTAAAAGTTCATCGGGTCATAACTTGAGCTCCGGGAATCAGTTTTCGGCGAATCTTATATATATCTTCGCCTAACCAACCCACCCAACACATTAGTGTGCTCAGGAACACCCAAGAATAGAAAACAAGTCGTGACTTACTGAAAGGACCCGTCCTAATTCACCTGGATGAATACATTACATTTGGTTACATCGCGAGGTACTTTACCTCTATATGATAAATTTTACAAACATTGCATTCGTTTTTAAAAGACAAACTTTCATTTCATCGAAAATTGACAGGCATGCATACCATTTCATAATATATTCAACTATAATTGACTTAATAATAATCTTGATGAACTCAACGACTCGAATGCAACGTCTTTTGAAATATGCCATGAACGACTCCATGTAATATCCTTAAAATGAGCAAATGCACAGCGGAAGATTTCTTTCATACCTGAGAATAAACATGCTTTCAAGTGTCAACCAAAAGGTTGGTGAGTTCATTAGTTTATCATAATCATTCATTTTCATCATTTTAATAGACCACCAGATTTTTATTTCTCATAAATACACATCTCATATCAGGCATTTCTCAAACTGCATAGAGATAAAAATCATTCATATGGTGAACACTTGGTAACCAACATTAACAAGATGTATATAAAATATCCCCAAAACAGAATCCTCGCGTCTGTATAATAATAAGTCGAAGTACTAAAGCATCCGTACCTCGGATGGGGTTTGTTAGGCCCATAGATCTTTCTTTAGGATTCGCGTCAATTAGGGGTATTGTTCCCTAATTCTTAGGCTACCAAGCTAAAAGGGGCATATTCGATTCGATAATCCAACCATAGAATGTAGTTTCGATTACTTGTATCTATTTCGTAAAACATTTATAAAAGCAGCGCATGTATTCTCAGTCCCAAAAATATATATTGCAAAAACATTTAAAAAGGGAGCAAATGAAACTCACTCTACAATATTTTGTAGTAAAATTATTCATACGACGATACTGAACAATGCAGTGTTGGCCTTGGATTCACGAACCTATATCATTTGTATATATATATTAAAACATATAATCGTAACGGAACCAATTTATTAATTATATCCTTAATTTATATATTATGTATATTTAATTTGTATATATATTCAAAATGGTTAATATTTATATAGTTATATTAATATATCTATATTTATATACATACTTGTTTAATGTTATATTTAAATATCGATAGTTTGTTATTTGTAAGTATTTATATAAATAATATTAGTAGGTTTGATGTATATAGTTATGTGACATTTTAATATAATTATAGTATATTAATAAGTATATTTTATGTACAAAATATTTATCTGCTTAAAAAGGTAGTTTTTGATATTACTAATGATAATAATAATAATAACAAAAATGATAAGTGTGATAATAACAATAATAATAATAATAATAATAATAGTAATAATAATAATAATAATAATAATAATAATAATAATAATAATAATAATAATAATAATAATAATAATAATAATAATAATAATAATAATAATAATAATATTAATCATAACAATAATATTTGTAATAATAATAATAATAATAATAATAATAATAATAATAATAATAATAATAATAATAATAATAATAATAATAATAATAATAATAATAATAATAATAATAATAATAATAAATTTGAAAATGAAGACTACCTTAAAAGCTAGCTTGTAAAAATAAATGTCCAAAATGGGACTCGCACCCGCGACATCCCGCTAACCCGAACCATTCCTAAACTATCCGTCTGATTATGTTCTTCAGATTATTCCTACGCCTAAAATATATTTAACCTCCATTTCCCATTTCCCTTTCTTCTTCAATAATACTAATCGGCCAGGGATCAAACCATTAATCATGTATCCCTAACACTTAACATCATCATCGTGTTCATCTACCAACATCTCCATATCATTTTCTTCACAGAATTTCGATCGTAATCATCATTTAATTGTCGTTAACCCATATCGCTCATCATCATAATCCTATCATGATCACCTTTGTTCATCATCATTCCAATTGAAGTCCCACAAGAAACACACAATGAATTCGGCCCAATCAAGTAGTACACGGCCCAAAAACAATAATATATAACGGCCCAATTACAATAACCGATTAACTATAGTATTGATAGTTCCTGGAGCACAACTAAACTGATCCGTTTGTTTTTCCTTGTTGGTGTAAATGAATAAAAAAATAAAAGGGGCTGTTGTCATTTTAAGGTAATCCGTATTCTAGGACTCTTTCCAATCGAGGGAAAAAAAATATAGTACTCCGTAACTTTGAAACTTATTTGAGTGTGGGGTCTTTATTTGCCAACTTGTGTCCATTAACTCCTTAAATTTAGGCTGCCACTTATTATTGCTTTTGCATTTATCATTATTATATGTAACTACTTCATTATCTCACGTTACCTTTAATTATTACTAACATCATCAACGATTTTAATTAGAACGTGTACAGTAGCGATAAAGCTGTTCAAATAGCTGTTTACAGCAGGAAAGGGGAAAAAAATAACAAGGTTTGTGGTTCGTATGTGTGTTGTAGGATTGTGGTTAGGATGAGGGTAATAAAGGTGGTGGTTGTTGTTTGTTCGTTTTCAATGATGGTGATGATGAGTGAAACAGAAACATAATAGAACAAGTTGATATTGATAAGATAATGGTGGTGTTGATAACGGTTGTTATCGAGTTGAGTGATGATCGAAATAAAGTTAGAGACAGAAAGATCACAAGTGATGGTTATGGTTTATTGGTTGTTGAGTTATGAAACAGAAAGTAGGAAGTAGAGATAAGAAAGAAATATATGATGGTGATGATTGAGGTGGTGGTTGTCTCATAGATAGTGAAGGTGGCTCGATGTAGTTCAAAAGCGATGGAACAGAAACAAAACTAAAAGAAAAATAATAATAGTAGTGCAAGTCTAACCACGATGGTGTTTGCTCAATTAAACAGAAAGATGCAGTGGTAGTATCGCCTGTTGAAATGGTTTGAGTTGATTACACAGAAGAACAAACAAATGAGTGGGTGGTGTGCTTGATGAGGGTTCTCTTATAACAATCCTAAAGGTGATCGATTGGGTTATAGGGTGGCGATGGTTGTGAGTTAAAGTGGATGGTCTCGGATTGGGTTTTTAATTGAATTGGAAACGATGGTAATTGATGCAGTTTCATCTTATTCGTGGGTTTAGCAATAGAAAAAGATATAGAAGAAGTAGTACACAACCGATTACAATAGACAGATTTTTGGACCGAATTAAATGGGTTTTGGTGTTGATTCATCGGAGAAGAAAAGGAAAGGGAGAGGAGAGCAAGAATGGTGGTTAGTGTGGAAGTGTAGTGCAAATGGGTTTAATATATCTATATATGTAGTATGTACCTATCTGCATATTGTATGTAATCTATATAGATCAGATTAGTTAGTGGAAACAAAAGAAAACAAAATTACTATTGCTAATTGAAATCATAGAATTAAGAAACAGTTAGCCGTCTCTATGTCAACATGAATGAATAATTAAATAATATAATAATAATTATAATATAAAACGTGTGAATATATTAGCCTTCGCCAACTATTCCTTTTACGGACTAAATTTCGTACCCGTTGATGATCATTGGCAGACAAACTTATTTATAAAAATCCCAAATTCTTATAGTAATTATATTTATTTATTTTAGTAATTATGGTATAAAATTTGATCATTAGTTATTAATTAAAAATTAACTCAGCTGTCCGCTCTCGATTTTGGGTATAATATAAAAAGTGTTGAAATTTATTAATTAGCTCCTAAATATATTTTTAATAAGCCTCAAATTTATATAACACATTTTCGGATCACCGTTTATTTTAAAATCACATAAGTTCTTTTTTAACTCGTTTGTTATCAATCAAATAAAAATTGAGCGTTAGCGTCGTTACAAATAAATTCAAAATCACATATATATATATATATATATATATATATATATATATATATATATATATATATATATATATATATATATATATATATATATATATATATATATATATATATATATATATTTATTTATTTATTTATTTATATATATATATATATATATATATATATATATATATTTAATATGCTTCAATTATATATATTGATATATTTTAAATAGTAATTATTATAATATCATATTTTATTTTATTTTACTTAATTAATTATAACATGTACAATATATAATATTTCATATTATTATATATATATAAATGTATACATATCTATTTACAATTAATTGTTCGTGAATCATCGAGAACAGTCGAAGGGTAATTGCATAAATGAAAACACTTCAGTTTTTTTTTTTTTTTTTTTTGAGACTCAACATTACAAAATTTTGCTTATCATATCGAAATCATATAAAGGTTAAGTTTAAATTTGGTCGGAAATTTCCGGGTTGTCACACTTACAGCCATGAAACAACTTGTAGCTTTAATCCGTTCAAAAACATGTTCTAGTCATACCGGGTGATCCATGGCTCGGATTTCGATGACCCGAACAAGAAAGTTCATCCCATCATCAATCCTAACACACTAGTACACCCTAAAGACTCCAAAAATGATCACAAAGTCGGACCATACCTGATTCACTTCGTTTTTACATTTTAATCTCAACAAAACACCATTTTAAGCATATCTAGAGCTCCGGGAATCGAAATGACATGAATTCGGAGTCTAAAATTAATGTCTTGATGATAGGTACTCATCTAAACACTTTAATTTCACTTTTATATCAGTTATATATACAGAAAACAACAATCAAACCGCTGTCCCAAAACAATCAAATCGAAAACATGAATTAACGAACATTTCTACGCATACAATCAACAATACAATAACATATAATCATCATACTATCAATATAACATATAAAATTAGAAAAATAAATAAAAAATTAAAAATCTAGGGTTAGGGTTTATACTCTAATCAAGAATCGAAGGAAATGGTTGCGTAGAGATCGAAGAGATGAACGCGGTTGTGTAAACGATTAGAGGATCCAAGCTTTATTTTGATTGATGGTGATGATGATGATGGTTGTTGGTGGCATCTGCCAAAAGAAAGGGATGAAGGAGAGAGCAACTAATATTTAGGTTTTGATAAATTGGAATTGAAATGAGAAAATGATAAATAAAAAAAAATGCCAAAAAGAAAGGGGGTATACCCCTCCCCTTGGTCTCGGCTGAATGGGGTGAGTGGGGTGGGCCCCACTAGCCCAATTTTGTTTAAATGTAATTTTCTTGTGGCCCGAATGCCCGATCGAAACCAGAAACGCGAAAACACGACTACGCGATTGAAAATTCGGAGAGATAACAAATACGCGGAAAAAATATATATATAAATACTATATATAAACATATGACATTAAAATATCATATTTAAAATAATTAGGACTTAAAAATCCCAAAAGCTCGACCGTTGGTTTGAAAACCAAAAATATTCGCCAGATAGAAATCCGCGATTCGTATAAACGTACAATTTAAAATATGAATACAAATATTCATTTAACACATAATAATTAATATATTATTACAAAAATAATAATATAGGTCATAGAAATGACGTGGCACGAATAACAGTTAACGGTCGTTAAATAATTAACGGTAAAAGATAACGGAAAAAGTAGGGTCGTTACAGTACCTTTCCGTTACGGAAATTTCGTCCCTAAATTTAAGAAGGTTCTGGGGTTGACTCGGCATCTGGGAAGAAATGTTGGTACTTCTGCTTCATTTGATCTTCACGCTCCCAAGTGAACTCGGGACCGCGTCTGGCATTCCATCTAACCCGAACAATAGGAATTCTACTCTGTTTGAGAGTCTTAACCTCTCGGTCCATAATTTCAACAGGTTCCTCAATAAAATGTAGTTGCTTATCAACATGAAGTTCCTCCAGAGGAATAGTCTTATCGGCCTCGGCCAAACACCTCTTTAAGTTCGATACATGAAAAACGTCATGAACAGCACTGAGTTCTTGTGGCAATTTCAAACGATAAGCCACGTGTCCAACTCTCTCAATTATCTCAAACGGTCCAACAAAACGAGGACTCAACTTTCCCCTTTTACCAAAATGTATCACGCCCTTCCAAGGTGATACCTTCAACATAACACAGTCACCGACCTGAAATTCAATATCGTTCCTTCTCTTATTAGCATAGCTCTTTTGCCGACTTCTGATGGTTCTCAATCTTTCCTTAATCTGTACGATCTTCTCGGTAGTCTCATGAATAATTTCTGGACCTGTGAGTTGAGCATCCCCAACCTCATTCCAACAAACAGGAGACCTACACTTTCTACCATACAGAGCTTCAAACGGTGCGGCTTTAATACTTGCATGATGACTGTTGTTATAAGAAAATTCAGCTAGCGGCAATTATCTATCCCACCCATTACTAAAATCCATAACACACGCTCGCAACATATCTTCTAACGTTTGAATGGTCCTTTCACTCTGACCATCCGTCTGCGGATGATAAGCGGTGCTCATATCCAACTTAGTTCCTAAATCTTCCTGTAAGGATCGCCAAAACCTCGATATAAATTGACTGTCTCGGTCTGAGATAATTGATACAGGAACACCATGTCTAAAAACAATCTCCTTCAAAAACAAACGAGTAAGCTTCTCTATCGAATCCATTTCCTTAATCGGCAAAAAGTGAGCTGACTTAGTGAGTCTATCTACAATCACCCAAATGTTATTATAGCCACCCACAACTCTCGGTAACTTAGTAATAAAATCCATCATAATATCTTCCCACTTCCACTCGGGAATCTCAGGTTGCACCAAAAGTCCAGACGGTTTTTGATGTTCGGCTTTAACCTTAGCACAGGTCAAACACTTGGCCACATACGTAGCTACATCAGCTTTCAAATTAGGCCACCAATACAGCTCCTTAAGATCATGATACATCTTTCCTAAACCAGGATGAATAGAGTATCTTGACTTATGAGCTTCATCTAAAACAAGTTGTAGCAGGTCACCAAACTTCGGAACCCAAAGTCGTCCTACAAAATACCGAATACCATCGGTTCGTACCTCAAACTTCTAAGCCATGCCTCTGACTTTCTTGTTCACAAAATTCTCCTCCTTCAAGGCTTCCTGTTGTGCCTCAAGAATCTACCTAACGAGGTTAGTTCGAATCGTCATATTCAAAGCTCTAAATCTACGGGGTTCAGCCCTCTATTTAAGACTTAACGCATCGACCACAACATTGGCCATCCCCAGAAGATATAAAAGTTCACAATCATAATCATTCAATGTCTCAACCCATCTTCGTTGCCTCATATTCAACTGTTTTTGGTCAAGGATATGTTGAAGACTTTTGTGATCAGTGTACACTGTACTTTTGACCCCATAAAGATAATGTCTCCAAATCTTAAGCTCAAAAACAATAGCTCCCAACTCTAAATCATGGGTTGTATAATTCTGTTTGTGGATCTTCAACTGACATGACGCGTACGCAATAACTTTCTTTCGCTGCATCAAAACACAGCCAAAGCCCTGACGCGAAGCATCACAATAAACAACAAAATCTTCATTACCCTCAGGCAGTGACAATATCGGAGCGGTAGTCAACTTCTTCTTCAAGGTTTAAAAAGCAGTCTCTTGTTCATCCTTCCACTCATACTTCTTCCCCTTGTGCATTAAAGCAGTCAGAGGTTTTGCTATACGAGAGAAATCTTGAATGAACCTTCGATAATAACCTGCCAACCCTAGAAACTGACAAACCTGAGTAGGAGTCTTCGGGATTTCCCACTTCTCGATTGCCTCAATCTTGGCAGGATCCACTTGTATTCCCTGTTTACTAACAATATGTCCAAGGAATTGAACTTCTCTTAACCAAAAAGCACACTTAGAGAACTTAGCGTACAACTCTTCTTTTCTCAACAAATCAAGCACCAACTTCAAATGTTCTTCGTGCTCTTCATCGCTTTTAGAATAAATAAGGATGTCGTCGATGAATACAATAACTAATTTATCCAGATAGGGTCTGCACACACGGTTCATGAGGTCCATGAACCCAGCAGGTGCATTTGTCAATCCGAACGACATATCAAGGAATTCGTAGTGACCGTAACGGGTGCGAAAAGCAGTTTTCGAAACATCAGATTCTTTAACACGCAGTTGATGATAACCGAAACGAAGATCGATTTTAGAATAAACAGACGAACCTTGAAGCTGATCGAACAGATCATCAATTCTAGGAAGAGGGTAACGGTTTTTAACTGTAAGCTTGTTCAATTCACGATAATCAATGCACAAACGAAACGAACCATCCTTCTTCTTAACAAACAGAACAGGAGCTCCCCAAGGGGACGAACTAGGATGAATAAAAACTTTGTCTAACAACTCACGGAGTTGACTCGGCAATTCTTGAAGTTCGGAAGGCGCAAGTCGTTAAGGAGCACGTGCTACAGGAGCAGCACCGGGAACAAGATCGATTTGAAATTCTACCGCGCATTGCGGCGGAAGGCCAGGTAAATATTCGGGAAATACCTCGGGAAAATCTCTAACAATATGAACATCACCAACGCTCTTCTCTTCTCTATCAAAATCAACAACATGGGCTAGAATAGCATACAGCCTTTGCGAAGATGTTTATGAATTTTCAAACAACTAATAAGGTTTAACTGTCTGCATTTCTTATCCCCAAAAACCATCAGCGACTCTCCAACCACATTAGTAATACGAACAGCTTTCTCATGACACACAATCTCATGACGATTCACATACAACCAATCCATACCAATAACCATGTCAAAACTACCTAGGTCAATCGGTATCAAATCTATCTCAAAATCTCTACCAGCCATATTAATGTTACATTTACGATACACAGTCTTAGCAGTAAGTACCTTACCATTAGCTATCTCTACAACATAAGTATTTTCTAGAGGAGTTAACGGTGTTTTGATTTTTGGACTCAATTTACTCGACACAAAACTCAAATCAGCCCCCGAATCAAATAGTACATAAACTGATAAATTGTTGAACGAGAACGTACCCATAACAAGTTTAGGATCTTCCTCAGCATCCCTGGCATTAATGTTGAATGCTCTTCCATGTGCATTCTTAGTAGTCTTCTTGTTAGGGCAGGCATCACGAAAATGCCCCGGCTTACTGCATTCATAACAAACTCACTGATTACCACCATTTCTCTGCTTCCAATTACCATTACCATTATTACCAGCATTATTATTACCACCTGCAACAGGAGTAGCAGCACCCGGCATAAGCACCGTACAATCTTTAGCAATGTGTCCCTGCTTGGAACACCACTTACAAGTAACCGTACAGTAACCATCATGAGCCTTATAACATCGAGGACACACACGCTGATTTCGGTTATTCGAACCAGAAGTATCTTGTTTCTTCTGCTGACCTTGGTTTTGGTTACGGTTATTATCCCACTTCCTTTTCCCATTATCAGCCTTTTTAACAACTTCCTCACCGGCATCGGTCACAGCAGCCTTACTTCTCCTCAAAATCTTATCATTAAGTTTATGAGCCATAGACATAGCAGCCTCAATAGTCTGGGGCTCACTAGACTCAACCCCATGCTCAATTTTCTTAGATAACCCATCAATATATGCTTCAATCTTAAGATTCTCATCAGCATAAATATTAGGACACAACAAAGTCAACTCGAAGAACCTTTGCTCATAGGCATCTAATTCGGTGCCCTTCATTTTCAAGTTCTTAAGCTCGGCTTCTAATTTCTTAAGTTCACCCCGGGGACGATAACGGGTGATCATTCTTTCTTTAAAGTTGTTCCAAGTCAAACCATACTCCACATTGTTACCCAAACTACTCACCAAGTTGTTCCACCATGTTAATGCACTATCTTTAAGAGTGTAGCTCACGAAACTAACCTTGTTCTCATCACGGACTCAGCTAACCCTGAAAATAGACTCAATCTTCTCAAACCAACGAGTAAGTCCGATGGGTCCTTCGGTGCCACTAAATTCTTGTGGACGACTTGCCATGAATGTTTTGTGGGAGCATCCCACCTGGTTGTTGTTATTAGCATTCGCATTAGCATTAGCTGCCATAGCAGCTGCTATTCCTTCGAAGATAAGTCGTTGCATACGGGCTTCGTTGGACTCACGGGGAGGCATGATCTTCAAAACAGAATAACACAACCGTTAGTACTAAGAATAATACTAGTGTTATAAAGGAATAGATCGAACACAAAAAGATTAACCATTAAAATAATAGTCAATAAACACTATGAGTAATAACATGACAGTTATGATAGTTATAGAAATAGCCACCACATGCATACATACTTTATGATAGAAATCATACAACATACATAGCACCTAACATACATGAACTATATTACGCATAATATAACATGCCAAGAGTTACAACATCAGAAATAAAATATGATAATGATAATAGATGTCATAAAGAAATAACCATCCGTACATAAATGAAAAATATCCCATAACAAAATCCTAAATAAAATCCTCAGCAAAACGTCGTACATAACCCAAAAATGTATGTATAAAAGGACATTAAGTCTTATGAAATAAATAATCAATCATGAATCATCATATCACATCTGCTTGGAGCGGGTGTGATAAGCTGGGCTCGTATGAGGCTCGGCACGAGTCTCATACTTCCTCAACTTTCCCTTCACCTCCTCCAACTCTGCCTTCAAACCACGAACAATGCTCTTAAGAGCCTCGAACCTAGCGTCCACCTCACGATTACGCTTCTTATTCTCGAACCCAACATTATGCTTGAAACTGTTAAACGAATCCATCCTAGCTCTAATCTCTTCCATCACCTCGTTATGCGGCAAGGCACGCATAAAGTCGCTAAGAGCATCAATACAAGTCTCATTCGTATATGCCCTGGTCATGTGAGCGATGGTGGCCATGTAATAGTTAACTGGGTCGTCGATTAACGGCTGACGTGCACGACGTCTATCCTCAGACGTCGGAGCAGGAGCAGGAATATTACCATTTCTTTCTCAGAACGTTAGCCATGATCATTCGAAATTCAAAGATTTAATCTACGAATCCAAGACATCTTAATCGCTTTACTTAGAAACGAAGATAAACAAAAATATGGAGATTCGGAATATAAATAAGAATATGAGCGACATCAAATAGCCATATAAAGACACGGGAGAATTAGAAATATTATAACCCCAAGGTAATAGTAGAAGTGAATAGATTCCTCCAATGGTAAATGGAAAAGAAAAATGACAGATACGATAGTCACGAAAATATCAAGGATCGGAACTGGATTAAGCATTTCCCTGATCTTTGAAAGTATGAATTGAGAAAAAAAATATAGGAGGGGTGAAAATAATGGAACGGAACAGATGAATTTATAGCGAAATATCAGGCTAGCAATCGAGGCAGATGATCGCATTTAATTAAATAGGATCCTAATTTCCTTAATTATCGAAGAATCAAATCTTATATAGATTTCGAAGATTTTCTTTAAATTCCTTGAATTCCGGAAATCAACCATGACTACGTCAAAAGTTAAAACGAATATCTATTTCTTTATTTCAATCTTTTGCGATAGCTTCACTTATATTCTTCGCGTAATCGAATTTTTTTGTCAATATTACTCAATGATGATAAAACTCTATTTATCAACTCCTATTCGTCAGGAAAACATTCTTATTATTAGCCATGACGATCTCGATTATATTTTGGGACAGAATTTCTTTAACGGGTAGGTACTGTGACGACCCGGAAAATTTCAACTAGTTTTAAACCAAACTCTCGATATGACTTATTATTTTTGACACAATAAGCAAAGTCTGTAATGTTGAGTCTCAAAATTTTTGAACAAATTACATGGACTCATTTAACCTTTAACTGTTCCCAATGATTCACGAACCTTTAATCGTAAATAGAAATGTATATATAAATAACTATACATGTAATTTATTATAATTATTACCACTATCATTAATAATCATTATTACTATAATTAATATTGAGATTATTATTGCCAAAATTATTAAAATTTTTATTATAATCAATTTATTAATATTATCATTCTTATTATTATTTATTATTATTAATATTAAAAGTATTAATATTATAATATTTATATCTATGAATTAATATTAATTATATATATAAAACGATAGATACAGATACAAATCCTTGAAGATCAATTAAATTGTACAAATCTGTTTAATGTCATTATCCAAATTTCTTTTAATTTTCATGAGTGATTCTTCCTGTCTGCAAACGTACACAAGTCGATCTCAATTCACACAAACTAACAAGAATCTGTTGCCTGTCACTATCCCTTTCCATTTTTCTTTAACTTCTTCTTCTGCTCCTGATTGATAAACCTGTCAACACCATCACTAAGATCTAAGTTTGTTTAGATATTATTACTGCATAAGATTCGATCAATTGCTCGCTATGTATCTAATACTATTGGAAGAATCAAAAAGGAAATACACCGAAACAAATTGCAAATTCAGATAGAAATTAATCTCAATCAAACTTTATTTTATTCTATTTCCTGTCCTTCCTTCTATTAATCAAGATCCTTTGTCTACCACCATTACTAAATAACAAAGAAGTATACTGTTTTAACTGTGTAATTGAGACTCATAATTATTGCTAATCTATATTTTGATTCCCGTCTAACGGATTATATATACATATATGACCTAACATAATTGCAAATAAGACAGACATAAATAAATGAAACACTTACAAACTATCATCCACCTCTATCACCACCATGATCATCGAGCCACCATCACAAAGAATCACCACCCTAAACCCACCTCACCATCTTCATCTCATTTTTTTTCTGACCATCCATCACAAACCATATCACCACCTCCACCACCACCATAGTTTCACCATCGGCCACCCTCATCATATAAACAACCACCATGACTAACCATTGTTGCTGCACGTTACTTTTTCTATTTAAAGTACACACATAACCTGCAACAATGATCGTGTCTTCCACTGTTGATTTCGCTACTGAACTTGTCTTCTGTTTCCTGTCTTGTTCGAAAACTCACAAACCGCCACCACATCTTGCTGCTACGGTATGAATTGTTTCTGTTTCTTTAACCTTAATTTACAAACAACCAACAAACCATAAAACCCCATTGTTGTGTTATTGTTGCAACTGCTATATTATTTTTCTACTCTCTGCCGTTTATTTCTTGTTACACAACGAACACCCACCATCAACACCCACCTGCACGCTACTGTTGTGCAGCATAAATTTACTATTATCTGTTACTATTCTATAGCCATAAACACCAAGAAACCGTAATAAATTACTGCTGTAAACCCCGACACCAACAACCATTCTATTCGTACAGCTACTATTTTTTTTCCTTCACTATTTTGGCCGCCATTACTGTGATGTTATTTCATTCAATAAACCAATCAAACCCACTTGCAAGCCTGGAACCTTTGTTAGTTTATTTTAATAAACAAAAACCCATTTACTAGATATTAAAGATCGAAGAAGAAAATGAACAATAATTAAACGATTTCGGTACCTGCTGTGTTTTCCTTTTCTAATTCTATCCAGCTTTTGCTATTGTCGCTATATTCCTTTTCTCAATCCAGCCTACAGCTGCTCTCCTTGCTTCTATTAATTAAAGATGAATGGCAATGATGATTATGAACATACGGTGATTATAATATAAAGAGAATGATGAAAGTGTTAGTGCGGTTTAGGTGTGAAGTCGGATAAAAAGAAGAAATAAAAAATAAAAAATATAATAAAAATAAAACAACGAAACCCTTTTTAGGGTTGTCGACTTCTGGCCTGCTTCGTGAATTACTAGGACATGAAACAAATTTAGATCATGGATCAAGTAAATCAGAAGTGGGCTGTTGTGAGATCCAGTTTTTATGTTGGGCCGAACTCTAATTGGGTTGTTAGCAGGCTAGAAACAGGAAACCGATAAATAAACGAGTTATATATATTTGGGGTGTTACTAATTTCAGAAAAACAGAAATGGAAGAATGGTTAAGGTTGTTGTTGGTTATTGAGGGGTCACGGGTTCGAGTCCGGGCTTAGGCAAATTGTTTTTAGGAAACCTTTACTTTGAGGTAGTATTCCCTTTTATTATTATTATTATTATTATTATTATTATTATTATTATTATTATTATTATTATTATTATTATTATTATTATTATTATTATCATTATCATTATCATTATCATTATTATTATTATTATTATTATTATTATTATTATTATTATTATTATTATTATTATTATTATTATTATTATTATTATTATTATTATTATTATTATTATCATGAGTATTAGTATTATTATTAGTAGTATGGTTATCAATATAGTTATTAATATAAATATTAGTATTATTATTATTAGTAAAATCATTATTTTTATAGTTATTATTATTAGTATTCATTATTATTAAAAGTGTCATTTTTATAAATATTATCATTTTTATTATTATAACTATTATTGTTATTATTATAGAATGAAACAAATTTATATTTATTATTACCAATATTATTTTATCAAATAACTATTAGTTATATAAAACCATATTTACTACATATAACATAACTATATTAGTATTTTTATAATAAATATTAATAAATGTAATTAATTAGGTTATTAATATAATTAAAATAACAATAAATTCACTAATAATACACAAATTTGTTTGATTACCATTATATGTGTTAATATATATATAAATGATATAGGTTCGTGAATCCGAGGCCAACCTGCACTTGTTCAGTGCCGTCATATGCATATTTTTACTACAAAATATCGTATCGTGAGTTTCATTTGCTCCCTTTTTAAATGCTTTTGCAATATATATATTTGGAACTGAGAATACATGCGCTGCTTTTATAATTATTTTACGAAATAGACACAAGTACTTAAAATTACATTCTATGGCTGGATTATTATACCGGATATCACCCTTTTTAGCTTGGTAGCCTAAGAATTTGGGAACAGACCCCCAAATTGATGCGAATCCTAAAGATAGATCTATTGGGCCTAACAAACCCCATCCAGGTTATGGATGCTTTAGTACTTCGATTTTTATATACAGATGAGTGTACCTGTATATTTGGGGATATTGTAGATGCATTTTGTTAATATCGGTTACCAGGTGTTCACCATATGAATGATTTTTATGCACTTGCGAGTGTAATGATATTTATGAAAAATGAGAATCTTGTGGTCTATTAAAATTATGGAAATGATTGATTACGATAAACCTATGAACTCACCTACCTTTTGGTTGACACTTTAAAGCATGTTTATTCTCAGGTATGAAAGAAATCTTCCGCTGTGCATTTGCTCATTTTAAGGATATTACATGGAGTCGTTCATGGCATATTTAGGACAGTACCTCGCAATGGGCCCAAATGTTGATGACTTCGTCCAGATGGATTAGGACGGGTCTCTACAGGTGGTATCAGAGCGGTGGTCTTAGCGAACCAGGTCTTGCATTAGTGTATCTAACTGATAATTGTTAAGATGCATTAGTGAGTCTGGACTTCGACCTTAGCTACATGTCAAAAGTTTTGCTTATCATTTCTTGTCAGAAATTACATGCTTACCATTCTTAGTCTAGACACATCTTACTGCATTTAGTGCATTGATAGTGTATAGACAAATTTATATCTTAGCGTATCTATTACTGTAAACTTTTCCTGACAACTTCTGAAGATTCCTCTATAACTTATGGGATTTTGGTATTATATATGCATATGTAAATTATGTATTGCAGGGTACTAATCTACGTCATATAATCTATCTCATATCAAAAATCAATTCCCTGATCGTACAAGATGAATTCCTCAACCAGTTCGAGTCCCGCGGATTCCAACAGCTCTTCCGATATGGATTTCCACTCGAGCTCCAAAAGTAGTGTAACCAGAATGGATCAACCAATTAGCCATCATCAATTCTGGATGTATTGGAGATGGATTCACAGTCAACTTAATCAGTGGACACGAGAAGAAGGCGATCCCTTCCATCAACCAAAATTGCCCTCTTGACGAAGAACCTGAAGCACTTACCGGCGAACCAGTATGAAACACCATTTTCACTCTCATTTCCAGGATATCTCGCAACCACTATATCATATCTCAGATTCTAAACCTTATTCATCCGCTCGTTCCAACCGCCAATCATCCCGGAGTAATTAAAGAAGTCAACGAACTTCGCGCTCGAGTAGTAGCTTTGGAGAATATGGTACAAAACTTACCAGCATCAGCAACATCACCGGCACCAACAGTACCACCAGCATCAACAGCTCCATTAACACCAACAACACAAGCCTCAACATCACAATCTATACCTCGAGCATAATCATCGATCTACATCGATTATCTTCATTCTACATATCCTTCTACATCATTCATCTTCGTTTTACATGACGATTATGTAATCTCTAATGTTTTAGAAATTATGTATTCTAGTTCTAACGATAAATCGAATGAGTTTAATATCAAATTGACTCATTAAATTCATGATTACGTCTGAAGGAAATATATATGTAAGTATATTTTCATAAAGATTGTAATTAAAAATTCTTTTGTACAAATTGTTAATGGTGAAAATATTTTAACGGGTAGGTAATACCCGAGAAAATATTTAGATTTCACATTAATATATTACGCTGTACATTCTTCAAATTCGATTCAACGATCTTTAACTATCCTATTTGCATCTGCAAGTATATGTATCCGTTCACCGAAGAACAGTCATTTTCATTCAATTA
The DNA here is from genome assembly GCF_046630445.1 of Rutidosis leptorrhynchoides. Lineage (NCBI taxonomy): Eukaryota > Viridiplantae > Streptophyta > Magnoliopsida > Asterales > Asteraceae > Rutidosis > Rutidosis leptorrhynchoides. The sequence continues at coordinate 300,067,508 of NC_092339.1, forward strand.
CATATTCTGATTTTGACAAATCATAATCTAAGTCAAGATTTGACAAGTGGCATAATGAAGAAAATAATGGACAAAATAAAATTGATTAGTAACCAATTAATTAACTACGAAAAATTTTAAATCTATACTAACCAAATCCTAGCTAACTGTTCCTATATCTGTTATGACTATTTCCTTATTACATTTTATTTATTGTCATTTTAATTATCGTAATTAATTATCGCAATTTTAATACTCTCAATTTTATTTATCGTCATTTAAATACTGTTATTTATTTTACGCACTTTAAATATCGTCAATTAAATACTATCATAATATATCAGTCTTGATTAATCCCGAGACAATATAATATAACCTTGATTAACTAGATTATATATTAAACTATTGGACTACTAACATTAGACTACTAACCTTGGACAATTAAAAAGTATTAAAAGAGTTGGAGATATTAATTATAACGCATTTTGATTTAAAATATCGTTAATAAGTTACATCTTCTACAGTTAAACACGTTTTCAAGTTTGCCACATGATTCCATCATAAACATCATTTGTATCTTGACGATTACAATCTTCGTTCAAACCCTTCAAAATTCTTGAAAACACCTCAAATTGATAACCAATGATTCAGATAAGTTATTATGAGAGTGCTGATGAAGCAGCAAAAGCTATAGATGGTCCTAAAGACCAGAAGCTTAATAATAAAGAATGGTGAGTTGAAAAGGCTCAGTTTTGGAACTGAAAAATAGATTGAGCCGACTATGAAGGAGGCTGTGGATAAATCACAAAATCTGTACTTACAGAATCCATATGATTCAGTATCTGCTGAAATCTTTAGCAAATACTTTGCTCCTTACTTATTTTAAATCCTGCGGAAAAGTTCTGCAACATCCTTTGATTCTAGATATTTTAAATTCTAAGATATCATCGTATCTTTCGCTATAAATATCTTCGATATTTCTGAAGATACCTTCATAAATATCTTTTTCCGAAATTATCTATCTCCTCGTGCTATCTATGTTACATCATAAAAGAAAGTGTTTTAGTTTCTATCTTTCTGTAAATTTTGAGTTTAAATGAATGATTTTTAGAGAAGTGTTGAGAATTGAAGCATGAGTTAGTATAATATAATGACGCCAGGCCAACGTAGTTATATTACAGTAAGTCATGTTGAATTTCTAATGGAACATGATGATTCACAGACCTTACTTTCATCATATACCATGTTACATAACTCTTTCACTCTACTTAACCTCTAATCATATCAAGAACATAATTTCTTGATAGTTCTATCTTTTCCGGATTTTCTGGTAATTTAACAAGTCAGATCGTGCTATTACCAATTCTTTCTTAGAACGTTAGCCATGATCATTCGAAATTCAAAGATTTAATCTACAAATTCGAGACATCTTAATCGCTTTACTTAGAAATGAAGATAAACAAAAATATGGAGATTCAGAATATAAATAAGAATATGAGCAACATCAAACAAGAAATTACAAACATTGTATATCAATGCGTATAGCCATATAAAGACACGAAAGAATTAGAAATATTATAACCCCAAGGTAATAGTAGAAGTGAATAGATTCCTCCAGTGGTAAATGGAAAAGAAGATTGACAGATACGATAGTGACGAAAATATCAAGGATCAGAACTGGATTAAACATTTCCCTGATCTTTGAAAGTATGAATTGAGAAAGAAAATATAGGAGGGGTGAAAATAATGGAATGGAAGAGATGAATTTATAGCAAAATATCAGGCTAGCAATCGAGGCAGATGATCGTATTTAATTAAATAGGATCTTAATTTCCTTAATTATCGAAGAATCAAATCTTATATAGATTTCGAAGATTTTATTTAAATTCCTTGAATTCCGGAATTCAACCATGACTACGTCAATAGTTAAGACGAATATCTATTTCTTTATTTCAATCTTTTGCGATAGCTTCATGATGTTATGCGAAGTGTATATGAAATAGCTTATATTTTACTAGGAAAAACTATTAAATATGATACAATTTTACACAAGATATTTATTTATTTATAGAATGGATATACCTAAACCTTGCTACAACACTTATAGGCAGTGTACCTAATCGTACAGTAGTGTAGTTTTTAGTAAGTCCGGTTCGTTCCACAGGGAAAATTTTAAACAAGCTTAACGCTATATTAGTTTTAATTTATAAAAATACAAATATATATATAAGTAATATTATTATTATAAAAAGGGGGATTTTACCGTTTAATGACCGGTTTGTCGATTTTTAAAACTTTAGTCGCAGTTAAAACCTAATGTAAAATATTAAAAATAAATATAACTTAATTTAAAGCATAAAGAAAATAACGATAATGAAATTGCGATAAATAAAAGTGCGATAAAATAAAATTACGATAATTAAAATTGCGATAATTAAAGAGTACGATAATTAAAAAGTGCGTTAATTAAAAGTGCAATTAAATAAAATGACAATAAATAAAAGTGCGATAATTAAAAGTGCAATTAAATATGAAATAAAAGAAATTAAATATGAAATAAAGGAATTATGCTTATTTAAACTTCCGTAATCATGATGTTTGACATGTTGATTTTTAGTTTATTCCCATGGGTTAATTGTCCTTTGTCCTGGATTATTCGATATGTCCATACGGATTTGTCCATAATAGTCCATCAGTCATAAATATAAAGTGCAAAAGTCTTCGTCAAATTATTCTTATTCCCGAAGTCAAATATTCCAACTAATTGGGGATTCGAATTGTAACAAGGTTTTAATACTTTGTTTAATGAATACACCAGGTTATCGATCGTGTGTAAACCAAGGTTTTACTACTTTGTTAACAATTACACCAATTACCCTTGAATGTAATCCACCCCTGTTTCAACAAGTCTATTAACTATTAATCCAATTCCGTGTTCGGTAAAATGAACAATTATTGGTATTTATAGATATCCCGCCCACCGTACCCAGTAAAGCGTATGTGGTTATATATAAATACGTCAAATTATAAGTCTATATATTAAATTAACGAGGTATCATTTAATTAATATAAAGCCCATTAATAGCCCATAGTCTAATTTCCACAAGTGTCGTTCTTTTATCCAAACCCCAATTATGGTACAAAGCCCAATTACCCAATCTTAATATTTTTAGCCCAACATCATGATTACTTCGTCTTAAATAACCATAATAATAACTTAGCTACGAGACATTAAATTAAAAATAACATTAACCATAACTTACAGTGATTAAAAATAGCGTAGCGTTACACGGACAGAGTTCTGACTTACAAGACTTTAAAACATTCGACTAACCCAACCTTATTATTATCACTAACTTAAAATTAAAATTACAAATTGAGATTACTAATTGGAGTGATACTTGGTACATTAGATAAGAGAAAGAAATTAGAAAAAGGTGTGTTTTTTTACGTCCAAAACATGCGAGATTTATAGGTGAGGCCTGTCCCAGCTTGCCATGCGATTCATTGGATTTCTTCCTCCAGGCCATGCGATCGCATGGCAGTCGGTTTCAGCTGTCATTCAGCTTTGCAACAGTATAGACGCCGAATTTTTATAATATATAATATATATATAATTTTATTATAATTATATATATATTATATTATATTTATAGGCCTAGTTGACTTGTAATTTTCGGTCCGTTGCGTCGAGCGTTGAGAGTTAACTTTAGTCCCGGTTCTGGATTTTTGAATGTCCTTGCGTACAATTTAATATCTTGTATTTTTCGTTTTGCTTCTTGTACTCTTGTAATTTTGAGACGTTTCTCACCAATAATTGGAACCGCTTTGATTGTATTTTGTACTTTTGAGCTTTTTGGTCGTTTGTGTCTTCAATTCGTCGAATCTGTCTTTTGTCTTCACCTTTTATTATTTAAACGAATATCACTTGTAAATAGAACAATTGCAACTAAAAGCTTATCTTTCTTGAGGGAAAATGCTATGAAATATATGTTCATTTTTAGCATTATCAAATATTCTCACACTTGAGCGTTGCTTGTCCTCAAGCAATATAGTCTTGAAATAAAAATACTAGAATCACTTCTTTATTCTTCACACTTTGTACATCAGTGATTTCTATACGGCGGTATAAACAATGATAGTAACGATGTGGTTTACAGTCTCACATGACTATAAAATTTAGATCCCTTAAGGAAATTGGATCTTTATGAAAATATTTGATCTTTTGAAAATTGAATCTAGCTTTTACCCTAGATAGGTTTTCCGGAATAACCCTTCACCGGTGTTTGCAAAATATTTTTGTGGGTTTGGTGGGTTTCAGATTTGAAAATTTTAGCTCAAAATTTGTGGTTTTGTGTCACCCACTTGCTAACCTTGTATTGGGAAAGCAACACGTCCAGTATACTTGTTCCATATATTACCTTTCGATAAACTACCGTCCGGTTGTAAAGGAAAGCGTTGAACAAGCAACTGTTAAGGCAATGTCCCCTGACATGCTTTTAATTATAGTCTATAACGTGTCGGATGCAATTACTATCCTTGGTAGGAGCAATAGTAAAGCTCACCCTTATAATTTTCCGGTCTGGCACAAGGTCCTATCTTCGACCATGCTATGCAACCACCGTTCTTACGGTTGACACCCGATTTTGGTTCAGGTGATCTAATGAATTCCAGGTGAATTCCTAGGATTTTACGTTCAATGGTAATGAACGCATTGAAAATGGGTTTTCAGAAAACAAATCGGTTTGTAATTTTGATCAAAATATTTTCTCGTTCAAGCTCGAGTTTAGATATCATCGAATTCCATGAGTTTGTAATTCTCAATCTTTAAGGTCAATCTCTAGGATTGAATAATACCAGGCTTAAAAGCTGATTTTTGATCTTTAAGGAGATTATCCTTTCTGGGGATCTGGTTCATTAGTCTTATCCAGCTAATTTGCACGGCGTTCTCCCCATTTTACAAGACAGATCCTCTCATGGTTAGGATAAGTCTGACCACTTGGCGACCCTGTTTGATGCTGAGGTCCGTGGATTTCCTGCTGATTTTAGAGATGACTTTTCTAGGTTTTTCATCAACCTACAGCTGGTCTGGACGACAACTTCATGACCTAAATCAAGAAGCGCGTTTCTTTTTCGAAAGACTTTACTTCCTTTTAATGATGGAATTGATTCATCGTTTAGATCCATCTTTCTTTCAAATATATTACAGTAAATCGGGTAAAACGGTTAATTTTATCCAAAATAAAAGTATCTTCAATTATTTGTACAAAAATATGTGATATATGTTCAAAATAACTTGGTAAATTTTTCCCACACTTGGCTTTTATTTTCTTTTATTTGCCTTTTTATTGTCCTCTATTCCATTTTAAATGAATTCTTAACATTTTAGTTTGTTTCTCAATTTATGTGCTTTCCGAGGTAACAATAATTTCGGTGTTAACACCTAGTTTTATTGTTCATAAATATGTATAAACATGATTTTGAGTTCATTTAATTGAAAATTTTGAAAATTTTACTAAAATTGGGTAGTCAGTATATAAGACTAGGGTTGTTCTTTATTATCAGAGAGCACTAGATTCTAATACAACTACTGCTTTACTAGTATTTTTAATGGTAACCAAGTGTTTAAATTAAAAATTTTTTAAATCCGAAAGAATTTAACCCCTTCCCACACTTAAAATCTTGCAATGCCCTCATTTGCAAGAAATTAGTAACAATTTATATTATTGAGGGTGATTAGCGTAGAAAAATGATTAAATTTTACCAAAGTTTCCAAACATATTGGCATTTTTTTTTAATTTATAACTTCTAAAACATAAATTAATAAAATATTAAAAATTTGTTTCTTTTTAGGAGTGAGGGCCTTTCGGATCGATGTCCTAGTCCGTCCCTCGACAAAATTTTAAAATTTATCAATTCAAAGCGCGGTTTTAAAAGTAAAGATTTTTGGGTTTTTTAAATGTTTTTGGCATAATTTAGTTCAATAAGATTAAAAATAATGATAATAAAAGTTCTCGTCCCTCCCTTGGGTAGAGCAATTTCGGTTCAACGACCTAGTCTTGAACTCACGACGAATTTTAAAAATCAAATTTTTAACTTAACTAAATAAAGTAAATTTTTGTTTTTAAATTCACACCAAACTTAAATTTAAAATGCATATAATTAAAAATTCATATTAAAAATTCACACCAAACTTAAATTTAAAATGCATACAATTAAAAATTCATATTAAAAATTCACACCAAACTTAAATTTATATTTTTGTTTTTATACATACAAACTTATATTAAAAATATTAATTTTTTCAAATATTTACAATTTTAAATATATTGATTTAAAAAGTTTACAATATTATTTTAATATTGATTTTAAAAATAAAGTAAAAAATAAAATTAAAAATCTTTTTGGTCTTTTATTCCACTTTAATCAATTAAATATTATCAAAAATATACGCCCCTCTTTTCGGTAAAGTAATTTCGGTTCAACGACCTAATTTAACTCATGACGAATTTTTGAAATATTTTGGGTTGATTGATTAAAGATATTTATACCTTAAGAATAAACGGTAAATTTCGCAGAGATGTAATAAATTTTTGTATGATATCAATAATTTCGGTCGCAAAACCTAATTTTATTGAATACCAATTTAATACTTTATAGCGAACAAATTAGCGTTTATTATCAAAAGGTTAAAAATAAAAATAAAAATAAAAACTGTACATACTTACCTGTGAGATAGTATTCTTAGTGATATGCTTTAGCCCACTCATAAGATAGTCGGACTAATTGATTTTCCATAGCTACATAGGCGTAACCTCGAGCATTCAACGTTTTTTCTTCTAAACATATGAACGGTCCATCTCTGCATAAAGTAACAAATTTGGTATTGGAATATGTCTGATTCGTCGAGTATTTTCCTTCGTGTGACCATTTTTCGCATTTGTGACATCTTTCAAGGTGTCGAGCTCTCCTTTTCGCTGCGGATTTTGATTTTCCTTTACCAAATTGTAACTTATTATTTTTGTTCCTGGATTCTTTTCTTACTCCGTCCAATTTACCTCTGATTAATGATACTATTTCACTTGGAAGGGTGTCATTATTACGTTTAGTGATCAAAGCGTATAGCATTAGACCATGGTTTAGTTCACAGGAAGTCTTCATCTCGTAAAACCTAAAAAAAATTAAAAATTCAGAATGGGGGGAGAAGACTAGTTCTTTAGGGTCTGCTAGGGAAAGACCATTCGGATTCCATTTTCGAGAACTACACGAAAAAAGAACATCTAACTCTAACAGAAATACATATTATCCTTTAAAGACTTGATTCTCCCTACACTTAGTTAGCTGTGGTGTTGAAATTGTGATTAACTTCGTTGTCAACTTCCATCGGACTATCTATGTAATGTTTAACTCTGTGACCATTAACCTTAAATTCAATCCCATTTGAATTTATTAATTCTACTGTTCCGTATGGGAAAAATCTTTTGACTATGAATAGTCCAGACCATCTTGATTTCAATTTTCCAGGAAATAGCTTGAATCATGAATTGAAAAGAAGAACTCTGTCTCCTTCTTTAAATTCTTTTGAACTTCTGATTCTTTTATCATGCCATTTCTTCGTTCTTTCTTTATAGATTAACGAATTTTCGTATGCTTCATGTCTTAATTCTTCTAATTCGTTTAATTGACTTAACCGTAGACGTCCAACTTCATGTAAATCAAGATTACATGTCTTCAAAGCCCAAAATGCTTTGTGTTCAATTTCTACTGGAAGATGACATGCTTTTCCGTAAACGAGTCTAAAAGGTGTGGTTCCAATTGGAGTTTTGTAGGCTGTTCTAAAAGCCCAGAGTGAATCCTCCAATTTCATGGACCATTCCTTCGGATTTGATCCTACGGTTTTTTCTAGAATACGTTTTAATGCTCGGTTGGTATTTTCAACTTGTCCACTTGTTTGTGGATGATATGCGGTGGAGATTTTATGAGTTACTCCATATCTTTTGAGAACTTTCTCAAGTTGATTATTACAAAAATGAGTACCCCGATCACTTATTAAAGCTTCCGGTGTTCCGGAAGTTGACTACAATTCGTGCATCGTTAGTTGGGAGAGCTTGTGCTTCCGCCCATTTAGATACATAATCAATGGCAACGAGAATGTATAGATTATTATGAGATTTTGGAAATGGACCCATAAAGTCAATACCCCAAATGTCAAATACTTCACATACTTGAATGACATTTTGTGGCATTTCATCACGTTGACTTATTTTTCCGGCCCTTTGGCATGCATCACAGGATTTGCAAAGAAGGTGTGCGTCTTTGAAAATTGTAGGCCAATAGAATCCAGCATCGTAAACTTTTCTTGCTGTAAGTTGAGGCCCATAATGCCCTCTTGTTGGTCCTGTGTGACAATGGTTTAAGATTTGACTAGCTTCATCTCCGAATACACATCGGTGTATTATTCCATCGGGACAACTTTTAAACAGATGTGGATCTTCCCAGAAATAGTGTTTTATATCACTAAAGAATTTCTTCCATTTTTTGTACGATAATCCTATTTCAAGGAATCCACATACTAAGTAGTTTGCATAGTCTGCAAACCATGGAATTTCATTATAATCTATCTTTAATAGATATTCATCAGGAAAGTTGTCTTGTATGGCCGATTCATTTAGAACTTCTAATTCGGGATTTTCAAGACGAGAAAGATGATCAGCGGCGAGATTTTCTGCTCCCTTTTTGTCTCGGATTTCAATATCGAACTCTTGTAAGAGTAAGATCCAACAGATTAATCTTGGTTTGGCATCTTGTTTCAAAAATAGGTATCTAAGAGCAGAATGGTCGGTATAGACCACCGTTTTAGCTAGAACGAGATATGAACGAAATTTGTCAAAAGCAAAGACAATAGCAAGGAGTTCTTTTTCAGTAGTTGTGTAATTTATTTGTGCTCCTTGTAACATCTTACTAGCATAATATATAGGTTGAAATCGTTTTTCAATCCTTTGTCCTAAAACGGCTCCCATTGTAAAATCACTTGCATCACACATAAGTTCAAATGGTAGATTCCAATTTGGAGTTATCATGATTGGCGCATTAGTGAGTTTTTCTTTAAGTATATTAAAAGATTTGATGCATTCGTCTGAAAAGATGAATGGAGCATCCTTTTCTAGGAGTTTATTCATAGGAGTGGCAATTTTAGAAAAATCTTTTATAAAACGTCGGTAAAAACCGGCATGCCCTAGAAAACTCCTAACTCCTCTAACATTGGTGGGATGTGGAAGTTTAGCAATTACATCTACTTTAGCTCTATCCACTTCAATTCCTTCCTTTGAAATTTTATGTCCAAGAACGATGCCTTCTTTAACCATGAAATGGCATTTCTCCCAATTAAGTACTAGATTTGATTGTTCGTATCTAATAAGCATTCGTTCAAGATTAACTAGACATGTTTCAAAAGTATCACCGAAGACTGAAAAGTCATCCATGAAAACTTCCATGCATTCTTCTATCATGTCGTGAAAGATCGCCATCATGCACCTTTGAAAGGTTGCAGAGGCGTTGTAAAGTCCAAATTGCATGCGTTTGTAAGCAAAACTACCATAAGGGCACGTGAACGTGGTTTTCTCTTGGTCCTCGGGTGCTATTAGAATTTGAAAATATCCGGAAAAACCATCAAGAAAACAATAGTAACTATTTCCCGCTAATCTTTCCAACATTTGATCAATGAAAGGTAAGGGAAAGTGATCTTTTCTGGTGGCGTCATTTAATTTTCTATAATCAATACAAACACGCCATCCTGTTATAGTCCTAGTAGGAATAAGCTCATTTTTCTCATTTGTGATGACAGTCATGCCACCCTTCTTAGGTACGCATTGAACTGGGCTTACCCATGGACTATCAGAAATTGGATAAATTAGACCTGCATCTAACAGTTTAATAATTTCTTTCTTAACAACATCTTGCATATTAGGATTTAGTCTTCGTTGACGTTGCACATACATTTTATGACCTTCTTCCATAAGAATTTTATGTGTGCAATACGAAGGACTTATTCCTTTAATATCATGAATTTTCCATGCAATAGCTGGTTTATGATCTTTTAGCACAGAAATGAGTTGAGATTTTTCATTTTCAGTAAGAGAAGATGAAATAATTACAGGTAATTCAGACTCACCATGTAAATAAGTGTATTCCAAATGGTTTGGAAGTGGCTTTAACTCTAATGTCGGTGGTTCTTCTATCGATGATTTATATCGATATCTGTCTTCTTCTTTTAGCATTTGAATTTCTTCTGTTGTTGGTTCATATCCATTAGCCATAAATGTAGCTAACATTTCAGTTTCATCAATTGGTTCAGTTCCTTCTCCTAAAGAACATTCTCCTGTTCCTTGTAATTCTGGAAATTCTTCTAATAATTCTGCATGTGAATCTATAGTTTGAATATAGTAACATGTATCATCCGCAGATTGCGGTTGTTGCATGGCTCTATCAACAGAAAAGGTAACACTTTCATCCTCTATACTTAGGGTCAGTTTCTTACCAAACACGTCTATTATTGCTTTGGCCGTGTTTAAGAATGGTCTTCCTAATATGAGAGGAACTCGAGAATCTTCTTCCATGTCCAAAATAACAAAATCTACTGGAAATACTAAAGTACCAACTTTAACTAGCATGTTCTCCATTATCCCTCTAGGATATTTTACTGATCAATCAGCTAGTTGTATGCTTATTCGTGTTGGTTTCAATTCTCCAAGGTCTAGTTTAGCGTATAATGAATACGGCATTAAATTTATACTAGCACCTAAGTCTGCCAATGCTTCTATTGAACTAAGACTACCTAGAAAACATGGAATTGGGAAACTTCCTGGATCTGATAATTTTTCTGGTATCTTATTCCAAAGCACTGCAGAACAATTAGCATTCATAGTAACAGCCGAGAGTTCTTCCATTTTCTTTCTATTTGTGATTAGATCTTTCAAAAATTTAGCATATCTAGGCATTCCTGAAATCACATCAATGAAAGGAAGATTTACATTTATCTGTTTAAACATATCCAAGAATTTGGATTGCTCGGCTTCAAGTCTCTCTTTTCTCATTTTACTTGGGTAAGGAAGTGGTGGTTGGTATGGTTTAACATAAGGTTTAGCCTTAACTGTGTTATCTTCATTAACCTTTTCAACTACCGGTTCTTTTTCCTTATCTTGCTCAGGTTGTGGTTCTTGTGGAGTAGGAATAGCTTCATCAAAAATTACAGGTATTTCAGGTGGTTTAAGTGTAATACCACTTCTTGTGGTAATGGCTTTAGCTGTTTCATTCCGGGGGTTAGCATTTGTATCACTTGGTAGACTTCCCAGTTTTCTTTCACCTATTAACCTTGCTAGGTTACTTACTTCTTGTTCTCGATTTTGAATAGAAGCTTGTTGATTTCTAAATGCTTGAGCATTTTGTTCATTCGTTTGTTTCTGAGATGTGAAAAATTGAGTTTGAGATTCAACTAGCTTCGACATCATATCTTATAAATTTGGCTTTTTATCATCGGTTTGTGGTGGTTTGTTTTGAAAAACAGGTCTTTGCTGGTTGTAAGTATTATTGGATACTTGTTGATTGCTAGGACCTTGTAGGTTGTTGTATGGAACATTACGGTTATAATTCTGATTTTGATTGTAGATCGGTCTTGGCGTTTGATAATTATTCTGATAATTATTTCCAGACCTTTGGTTTATGTATGAAACATTCTCTCTTTGTTCCATTGTTAGTTCAATACTGAGACAATCTTTTGTCAAATGTGGTCCTCCACACTGCTCACAACTAATTCGTATTGAGTGAATATCTTTAGTCATCTTTTTCATTCATCTCTCGACAGCATCTATCTTTGCGAAAATGGAATCAAAGTCATGGCTAGAATCGGCTCTAGCTGCTTTAGATGATCTAACGATATCTTTTTCTTGGTGCCACTCATGTGAGTGGGAAGCAGTGTTATCAATAATTTTGTAAGCATCAGTTGCTGTTTTCTTCATAATGGAACCACTAGCTGCTATATCGATGTCTTTCCTTGTAGTGATGTCGCATCCTTGGTAGAATATTTGTACTATTTGACAGGTGTCTAAACCATGTTGCGGACATCCTCTCAACAATTTTCCAAATCTGGTCCAAGCCTTATATAAAGTTTCATTTAGCTTTTGTGTGAACGTAACAATTTCTCCTTGAAGTCTCACGGCTTTAGATGCCGGAAAGAATTGTTTAAGAGATTTTTCAACTAAAACGTCCCATGTATCAATCGCTCCTTCAGGTAACGATTTCAACCAATCTTTGGCTTCTCCCTTTAAAGTCCAGGGAAATAACATGAGATATATCTGTTCATCCTCCACTTCTCTTATTTTAAATAGTGTGCAGATCCTATTAAAGGTACGAAGATGTTCATTTGGATCTTCCTTCGGTGCACCACTAAATTGGCATTGATTAGTTACCATATGTAGGATTTGTCCTTTGATTTCATAATCTGGCGCATTAATGTCTGGTTGAGTAATTGCGTGACCTTGGCCAGTGCATTTAGCTCGCATTCGGTCTTCCATACTTAGAGGTTCCAGATTCTCCATAATTGAATTTGTTGAATCAGAATCACTAGAGGATTCTGATTTAATGGTTAGTTCCTCGACAATCTCCGTTTGAATGATTGGTGGTTCCGGAGGAAAGATTAATGGTTCAGGATCTATGAATCGTCCCTGAATATTCTACGGATTCTCAATTGTGAGGTCGGGTTCAAAAAATGGAGTATCGGAAATTTGAATTGGAGTACTTGGTCGACTGGATGACGATTCTAAAGAAAAATCAACGGCGACAATATTTGCTAGATGTCTTGATCGAGTTACAGGTGGTGAACGTACAAAAGGTGGTGAACGTTTTGCTCGGTGCATTCACTGAATATCCTATTAGTTATAAAAATAAGAAAAATTATATAAGTTATCAAATTAATAGACTTTTCTGATTTTGCCCACGTTTCGAATAGCCAAAAGATGCAGCAGAGGGGCAGGATTCGTTTGGTCTCAATATAATTGAGTACTATTTGGCTCCAATAACCCGGTCCACATACAAATCCAACTATTACTACGAACCAGAAAATTTTGATGTCTATCAATTTAACCACTTAAAAATAATTTTTCGTAATTTAAAGAAATTTTAGAGAAGAAATAGAAAAAAAAAATCTAAGTCCTAAAACTAGAATGTCGAGAAATAAGAAAGAAAAAGAGCGCGTCAATAAAGGTCGAAAAATAAAAAGATCGAAAAATAATAGGCGTCGAAAAATAAAAATAAGAAAGTAGTGCGTCGTAACTTAAAAGGCACTAAAATTTAAGAATTAAAAGTTGCGTCTAAAAATATTAAAGCTTAAAAGGAATTCTATATCCCAAATGGCAATGACTTAAAAAGGGTACTAAAATCTTAAAAAGGCGTCGCAAAATTCTAAAGCACCTAAATCTTAGTCTAAAGAAAAAGCACTTAAGGGATTTTACGGCAAAGCCTAAAAATCTAGAAGTAAAAATAACTATGGTAAAAACTATGACTTAAAACTAAATACGGGCGAAAAATACAAATATTACGCTAAAATAAATAAAAAGATACAAAATATAAAAATATACGTAAAGTTGTAAAAAGTACAATTTTTTATAAAAATATTATTTTTATATTATTTATTTTATAAAAGTATTAATTTTATAATTTAATTAAACTAATTAAACTTAAAATACAAATTAAATAAAAACTAAAACTAAATAATATTAAAAACTAAACCTAATTAGGGTTTAATTAATTATAATTAAAATATACTCCGTAATTAATGCTGAACTAGGTCAACAGTTGGCGTGTTAGGTATCCTTAAGCGATCGCATGAGAATTTGCCTTCGGGCTCATGCGATCGCATGGGCTAGGGTTTCGGGCCAGGTTACGAGCTGCTACAGTACCGGGCCTCGGGTAATTTTTATTATTTTTTTTTTGTATTCTGATTTATATATTTATATAATATATTTATATAAATTAAATAAAACTTATATTTTTACAAAATAAAGATAAAGAAACTTTATAGAACTTATATATTTAACAAACTCTTAAAAATATTTATATTTTTGTTTTTTCTTTTATATTTTTGAATATTTAAAACGTATTTTTACAAAAACGTATTTTTATAAAAGTAAACTAAAAATAAAATAAAAAATTTATATATAGCGTTGCGCTTCCGGCGTTTAAGCAGAATTGTTCCCCGGCAGCGGCGCCAAAAATACTTGATGTTATGCGAGGTGTATATGAAATAGCTTATATTTTACTAGGAAAAACTATAAAATATGATACAATTTTACACAAGATATTTATTTATTTATAGAATGGATATACCTAAACCTTGCTACAATACTTATAGGCAGTGTACCTAATCGTACAGTAGTGTAGTTTTTAGTAAGTCCGGTTCGTTCCACAGGGAAAATTTTAAACAAGCTTAACGCTATATTAGTTTTAATTTATAAAAATACAAATATATATATAAGTAATATTATTATTATAAAAAGGGGGTTTTTACCGTTTAATGACCAGTTTGTCGATTTTTAAAACTTTAGTTGCAGTTAAAACCTAATGTAAAATATTAAAAATAAATATAACTTAATTTAAAGCGTAAAGTAAATAACGATAATGAAATTGCGATAAATAAAAGTGCGATAAAATAAAATTGCGATAATTAAAATTGTGATAATTAAAGAGTACGATAATTAAAAAGTGCGTTAATTAAAAGTGCAATTAAATACAATGACAATAAATAAAAGTGCGATAATTAAAAGTGCAATTAAATATGAAATAAAAGAAATTAAATATGAAATAAAGGAATTATGCTTATTTAAACTTCCGTAATCATGATCTTTGACGTGTTGATTTTTAGTTTATTCCCATGGGTTAATTGTCCTTTGTCCTGGATTATTCGATATGTCCATACGGATTTGTCCATAATAGTCCATCAGTCATAAATATAAAGTGCGAAAGTCTTCGTCAAATTATTCTTATTCCCGAAGTCAAATATTCCAACTAATTGGGGATTCGAATTGTAACAAGGTTTTAATACTTTGTTTAATGAATACACCAGGTTATCGACTGCGTGTAAACCAAGGTTTTACTACTTTGTTAACAATTACACCAATTACCCTTGAATGTAATCCACCCCTGTTTCAACAAGTCTATTAACTATTAATCCAATTCCGTGTCCGGTAAAATGAACAATTATTGGTATTTATAGATATCCCGCCCACCGTACCCAGTAAAGCGTATGTGGTTATATATAAATACGTTAAATTATAAGTCTATATATTAAATTAACGAGGTATCCTTTAGTTAATATAAAGCCCATTAATAGCCCATAGTCTAATTTCCACAAGTATCGTTCTTTTATCCAAACCCCAATTATGGTACAAAGCCCAATTACCCAATCTTAATATTTTTAGCCCAACATCATGATTACTTCGTCTTAAATAAGCATAATAATAACTTAGCTACGAGACATTAAATTAAAAATAACATTAACCATAACTTACAGTGATTAAAAATAGCGTAGCATTACACGGACAGAGTTCCGACTTACAAGACTTTAAAACATTCGACTAACCCAACCTTATTATTATCACTAACTTAAAATTAAAATTACAAATTGAGATTACTAATTGGAGTGATACTTGGTACATTAGATAAGAGAAAGAAATTAGAAAAAGTTGTGTTTTTTTACGTCCAAAACATGCGAGATTTATAGGTGAGGCCTGTCCCAGCTTGCCATGCGATCGCATCGGATTTCTTCCTCCAGGCCATGCGATCGCATGGCCGTTGGTTTCAGCTGTCATTCAACTTTGCAACAGTATAGCCGCCGGATTTTTATAATATATAATATATATATAGTTTTATTATAATTATATATATATTATATTATATTTATAGGCATAGTTGACTTGTACTTTTTGGTCCGTTGCATCGAGCGTTGAGAGTTGACCTTAGTCCCGGTTCCGGATTTTTGAACGTCCTTGCGTACAATTTAATATCTTGTATTTTGCGTTTTGCTTCTTGTACTCTTGTAATTTTGAGACGTTTCTCACCAATAATTGGAACCTCTTTGATTGTATTTTGTACTTTTGAGCTTTTTGGTCGTTTGCGTCTTCAATTCGTCGAATCTGTCTTTTGTCTTCACCTTTTATTATTTAAACGAATATCACTTGTAAATAGAACAATTGCAACTAAAGCTTGTCTTTCT